>NC_053117.1:29653047-29905547 GCF_010015445.1 Perca fluviatilis
TTTAAAGCAACAGAAATCTGGTGATGATTGGACACATCATCTGGCCCCTGGGCCTGTAAGGCAAATAGACACTCCTCATCGAAATAAATTAATAACTGAGGTAGACTGATGCTTATTCTGCATTTTAAATTAGACTTTTGTATAATGTAATACAGATATTTTAATGTGGAAGATCAGTCAATTACCAATTTGTTGAATCCTAAACTTATTTTAGAGCCTGGATCTAGACCTCTGAATCGCTACTCATACGGTACCTCAAATTTGGTTAGTTATCTTTATCTTTATTTTTATTTCAAACAAAAAATAACATTAACATAAAATATAAAAAGACAATAAGTGCGTAGCAACACAACAAAAGGAAAAACAATCTCTATGAAGTGTTACAAATCTGTCCGAAAATGAGTGGGATGAAGCCGAAGCTTGGTTTTTTCCCCACCCCTCATTCAACTGTAAATAGTTCCTGTATATGTTATATATTTTGTATAGATACAGTATATACACAAAAAACATATAATTTTAAACACATGCCAACTTTATTTTGCATTTTGAAATATGTCAGGTGTTGTGCCCTCTGACAACTGTTTTCCGAAACACTTGACCAATTAGAGCTCAGTAGGCAGAAGTAAGAATGCTGATACCCTCTGGTACACGTTCCCTAATAGATCTGACCCGGGGACACTGAGCTCCACCACATTTCACCAGTATTGTCTTCTACAAACAAAAATGTTGCCAACGGAATATTTTTGAAAGATTCAATCACATAAATATTCTGCACACAGTGGCTTTAATTTAAACAATTTGCATAACACATTTCTGCCTCCTAGGCGTATTGACCAAAAAGCAGCATCAGTGTATTAAACAAGTTTGGTAACTAAACAGGACAATTGACTATATAAGCCAATGAGGTTAAGATAATGGCTTTAAAGCTGAAGTAATTTCTTGCCCTTTAACTTATTTCCCACTGAATTCTGAAGAAGATGAGTTAAATGAAAATATGTCAACCACCATTTCAACTCTTGGTCCAACAAAGATAATCAAAATAATATAATTTATTTCAGGCCATTTGGCTCAGACTAAGTTGGCCCAAGCACACAAAAAGATGATCAATATTGCTCAGTGGGCAGATGAGTCTTCATTGTATCTGTCTTTGCCATGTACGTCTTGATGAGCATTTCTTTGGTCCCTGAAATATTTCAATTTGCATATAGTGACTTGTATTATTCATGTAAAAATATTTTATAAAAGGCTTTTAAACATATTTTGTATTGTTGTTAAAATGAACATAGCTCCCTGTGTGAATTTCTTAAGTTCAATGATCCCCTTACCCCCACCAATACATTTCTGGAAGAAACTTGATATTTTAATTCGGCAGTATATTTGGAACAATAAACAACCTAGGCTAAAATACTCTACCTTACAATGTACCACAAACACTGGAGGCCTGGCCCTCCCCAACTTTAAAATGTTGGCCTTTCAGCTACAGGCCCTCAGAGTGTGGATGGACCCCTCATTGGAAATCTAAGACTGCAAGACCTGGCCTTTGCAAGTACCTGTCCAAAAAAGTGTATGCTAACCTTTGGCCCCATTATCACCAACACATTGGCCAACTTTAAACAGGTGGAGGAGCACCTGAATACACCAACGAGTGGCACTTGAACACCCCAATATGGCACAATACACACTTAATGTCTGGTAACAAACCTTTTGCTTGTAAGCAGTGGAGGGACAGAGGTTTTTAGACTCTAGACCAGTTATTCAATGAGAAAGGTATGTTGAGTTTTGAAGACCTGAGAGCTAGTTTTGAGGACCCCAGGACATCCTTCTGCTTCTTTCTGAACCCTGTTCCAAGAACCCAAATCACCAATATATCCACTTCAACATATGCCATAGGACATATTGGATTCCTCAGAAGAGATACGTCTTGAAAGCCATTCCCACTCCCTATTGTACGTTCTGTCAACCTGAACAAACTGGAACATTCCTGCACATGGTCTGGGAGTGTGAACAGGTGCATGAGTTCTGGCATAAAACAACATCAATACTATCTGATGTGATAGGATATCTAATTCCTACTGACTAAATTGTTTTGTTACTTAATGATGACTCTAGAGGAAGATTTGGCTAACAGGCTCAACTGCAACCAAGAAAATGATAGCTCAACGCTGGCCACTCGCTTTGTTTAAAACAGTGGTTAGCGTATTTTCTAGACATAGTTATGCTTGAGCTCTCTACAGCAAGGATTAACAAAGCCAAATCATCAACTATCAACCTATGGAAAGCACAGCAGCACAAATATCAGATCTAATGACCTCAGCGCCACAAGAACTAGAGGAGAGTGTGATTTCTGTTTGTTTGTTTTGCTTTCCTCGAGACCGCAGAGGGTTGTGTTTCTCTGTTCTGTGCACCATCTGATATTACCTGGCACATATTGTGGAATTTGTTCTTTATGTCTGAATGATAAATGGTGCTAATAAAAAAATGTATCTTAAAAAAAACCAACATATTTTCTATTCATCAGAATATCAAAGCTGCAGACTGATTTATGAAAAATTGAGCTTGAGCTGTTTGTTTTCTCTTATATATTAATGGAAAAACTTACCATATTCTCTTTTCTCAAAAACAGATTCACCAATACAGATAATGCATTTGAATATCACTGTCTCGTCCCTTAATATGATACTTCGAATGGATTAAGGATAGATCCACAGAGAGAGATTCATAATTACTCAGACATATCACTTTTGTAAAACAATTCCACAATATTACAATTCATTCATTCATTCATTTTTTACAACAAGAAGGTGTCATATAACTTCCTGGGACATAATAAATCTGATATAATTTCTAGCAGCCATCACTAAAAGATATATACGGCTAAGCAACCCTCTGCTAGTTTATTGCCTGTCTAATTTAAGAGTTCTTGCATACTAATCACAAGACAGTAAGGAGTGATAAGACACAGACAAAGCCACTAAATACTGCCTTTACAATGGTCTTAAAGCAGGTAAAGTGACACTCTGAATTGATGTTCTGTCTTTCATCGCTCTCTGCATCTTGGGCTGGTGCAACATTTTCTAAAAAAAAAAAAAAAAATCTAAATTGATCCAGCTTTGTTAATTGTCGCTTGTTCAAAGAGAGTCAGAAGGGAGACTTTCTCACCAGTGTAATTTATCCACGCTGTTCTCTGATTTACGAAGTGTCGCTCGCAGACAGTCGGGGTGGCACCTTTATCTCTACCTTGTCTTGCTAAATGAATTCTAAATGGCACACTGCCCAGTTATTTGTAAGTGCATTTGTTATTGCTGACAACCACAACCCCCCTTTAAACAAATATAAATCCGTGGAAAACAATCGCTGAGCAAGATGCAGCGTAACCTTTTGAAATATCACGCTGGCCATCAGTTTCGGTAGCAGATCATTTCCCCCCCTACAGATGGAACATGAAAGTGCATAAGTCATCTTAGAAAATACTCGGCCGTCTCTTTTTGTAATGTCAGTAACTCGGAATAAGACAGGATAAGTATGCTGGTATTATTAGACTGCGGGAGCTGCTTGGGGATCCAACGACAAGTACCGCAGCTGTAGTAATAAAAGTAATACATTTCACACGCCACCTCCACATGACATACGTAGGCTGATGTGACAGCAGAACATTTGAAACAATGCTGTGTAAAAGAACATTTCATTTAGAGGCCCTGAAAAAAGGGAAATAAAAAGATAGATGAAGGAATGACAACTCATTTCATTTTCATACACACTGTTGAGTACAGTTATGTGGGGTTGATAGGGAGCTGAGCTGCCTGCATGTCTGTAATTGTTTGTTGGTTTACAGAGGGTGTAATAAACTGAAACATGCTCACAGGGGGCAAAATAAACCATAAGAAAACATCTTACCATTATCTGAGGCTTCCACTGACAGAAAAAAAACAGACGAGAGTAAGTAAAGATTTAGCAATTTAAAAAAAAGAAAAAGTTTTATAATTACACTGATAAAGCACAAACCAGAATCAGAAAATGATGTATTGCCAAGTAAGTAACACAAGGAATTTGCCCTGGTGGTTAGTGCATACAAAAAACAAACATATTAAACATTAACATGAAATAATAAATACAGAAACAATATACAGAATAGCTGTTTAACAGAAAAAAAGAGGCTGAATGGGTTAGTGCAGAGATCTTCAGTTGCTGCAGGGGGGCCACCAATTCCATAGTTAAAAAAATTAAATAAACTTCAATCAAACACATTATTTGTAAAGATAGATCTTTATTTAAATTTACACAACATTGATGATAGGCTTACTGGCCTATAGGTACAGTATGTAGCACTAAGGTAGCCATCCACAGATACAGTTAAGCTTAAGGATTCACTGTGCCGTATTTTAACATTAAAACATGATGCATAAATATATGAATATGTCAACAATTATTTTTTTAATAGCTTAGTATTGTATGCACCATAAAAAGGTATGTGTGAAGGCTTTAGGCCGTCCGACACTTTATTGTAGGCCAGGTTTAAGATGCAATTTATATTTTATGTTTTATACTGATATTTTATACAATATATGTAGTAAGGGGCTCCCTGTGCCATCTCTTTTTCAACTGAAGGGTCCTTGGCCTAAAAAACGTTGAGCCCCGGGTTAGTGCATTAACCATGAAACAGACACAATGTAACAGGCACAAAAAAAACGGGAATAACATAAGTGACATGCATGGTTCCCAGAGGATAAATCTTACTGACTTTGATTATACCCTAAGTCTTCATAGGTTGACAATTTTGGTTTGAAGTGAAATATCTCAACAAGAATTGAATGGATTACCATAAAATTTGGTACAGATATCCATGGTTCCCCTGAGGATGAATCCTAATAACTTTGGTGATCCTGTGACGTTTCATCTTGTGCAAATTCTCTCACGTTCAGTGAAATATTTCAAAATCGATGGATTGCCAAAATTTGCTACAGATTTTGGTGGTTAGATGATGTATCCTAAAGACTTTGGTGATCCCCTGATTTTTCCTGATGGATTTTTACACCAGGCGCTGCAAGAAAACAGCATGAAGAATCATTAAAGAACCAAACCACCTGGCTAACATCCTTTTTTCCATGTTGAGGTCCGGAAGAAGGTACCGGATACACCAGACCAGCACTAAGATGCTCAGGAGGAGCTTCTACCCTCAAGCCACTAGGATCCTAAATGAGGAAACTCCAGACTATTATCTGCAAACCTGTCTCATAGCCTCTGCTCTCCAAGTGCGACTGTGTCATCTGTGTCCGCCTGCAAATAATGTCCTCGTAGACTGAGCAAAGAAACTACTGAAGAAACTGGAGACCCTCAGTTATGGCTGGGAGTGGGTTTCCAGTTTTTTTTTTCTCCACAGTTTAGCATCTGACTTGTCTCACCAGACTTGAGCTAAGTTAAATGTATTAGTCTCAGTTAAAATCAGCATGTCCAGCCTCTGAGAGACTGTAAAATAATGTAGAATAAAAGTCTCATTTGACACAGATCTTATTTTTATTAGTGCCATTTGTTGAAGATCCATCATCAAGGACGACAATAAGCTGGATATTCTTTTAACAGCTGCAGGATTAAATAACAAGTGCAAACAGGTCAGCACACCCCAAAGAATCACAAATATATAATGGTATCTTATAAACACAGGGGGGATAAAGCAGCTCAAGCCTTTTAGAGGAACACTTCAGGGGGCAAGACAAGGTGAAACTAATCCTGTGGTCAGTGGGGGAGGGGGGGGGGCTCAGTCTAAGAAGACATTATTTACAGGCGGACACAGATGACACAGCCACACTTGGAGAGCAGAGGCTGTGAGACTGGTTTGCAGATAATAGTCTGGAGGGCAGATGCCGTGACATTTGTTGTTGGTGGTGTGCCACTCTTTAAGCCACCGGGCTGGAACGTCATTCGCTTTCTCGGTGGTTGCATCATACAGAATCCTAGAGATGGCAGCGAGTGATCAAACACAACAACATCAATGGTGCACTCACCCAAAGCCAGGACTGCCTTGATATGTTGACTATATAAGCTGCAACATCTTATATAAGCGTGAATTATTTTCTGTCTCCTCCCATCCTCTCATCATTATCAAAGAATCAGGATTCCGTCTATTTAAATATGCATAAGAGACTGAAAACGGCTCAGACTGATTGATGGGACCACACTGAAACAGATACAATTAGATGTAATTAAATCTTGTAAAGCCTATGCTGTTTGCCAATTGCTCATTGGGAGATGATTCTATTTGCCGAGGGGCTTTGGTAATGTTGCACACTCCCAGTCAAACAAAAGAAAGGCATAATCCTCCTCTTCTTATATTGTGGGCCATTCGTCTGAATTCCATCTGCGGCTTAAACAGATTTCATTTACAGCAAAACCAAATGGCAGGAACAAATTGACAGCAGAGCAGAGGTGATAAATAATTCAGCAACTTCTTTATAGGCGTTTATCAGTTTTTTCAAGAAGCCCCCAGTCTCCTTGAGTTGAGCTCTAGCCTTATTAGCGTTAGTGTTGAGTTTCATAAAGTTCTGGAATTCATCCCCCTCCCACGAGACTACACCTTGACCTTGTCTAATGTGCAAAAAAAACAAAACAGCGCTGACTCCCAGCAATTTTGGCCATTCATGTATTCATCTCCAGAGGAGATGCTGAGATGCAGGGGTTTTTGTGGAAATTCATGCCGGGAACAAACAGGGAAAGGCTGGTGCTCATTCTAATCCAAAGCAACTAAAAAGAGAGTAAACAAGCTTGAAGAAAATGTGCTACTTAGACAAGGGCTACTTCTAACAACACCACTCCAAACACAACAGGCACCAAAGCCAAAACCAAGAGGCTGAACTGAGAGGTTCAAAGCTGTTTTGATGTCTCCTTGGGTCAAGTTTTCCTCTAAAAGTGTGCCTTTTTGCCTCAATAAATAAAATCTTTTCTCTACAGCTATGGTGCAGCAAAGCAGTGATTTCGAAGCAGGGGTAGCTGTACCACAGCGGCGCTTCTGCAGTTGCCAGGGGGGAACTTGGACAAATTTTAGGGTAGCTCAACTAATTTGTTACTACCTCTTTGTAATTAATGATTGAAATAGTTAGCTAAAAGTAATGGATATATGGTCGAAATTGGTAGCTAAAACCATTGAAAGAAATGGTGAAAAAGGTTAACGTAATGGAAAATGGTTGAAATATCCAGCTTTTGGAATTCTAATGGTAGTACAAATTTGAAAAAAATGACCTTTGACAGTTTAATTGTATGAAAAGATTGTTGGAACAATATCTGCTTTTATAATTAACAGTGTTAAACAACTCCTAGTTTAAAAATTCATTCAAATGAACACATCACCCGTGCATCTCATGAAACATATTGGAAATCACTGCTGTAAGGTGACGGGCTCTTAAAATGTTGATTTTTACACCAATGAGGACACTCTTGCCTCTGACTCCCTTGAGGCTCGAGGTGGTTGTACTCTGAATCTCTTCTGTCACTACGAGAATATTTGTGACTATCTGAATGGGTTTTTAACCTCTGGCCTTGAAGACAAGCATTTATTCCAAACAAGCCCTCCAATCTGTCCTCTCTGGCACTCACAGAAACTGCCAACACTAATCAGGATACAAGCACTGTGTGGATGGGCTCACTTCCTGCTGTGCCTGTTGATGCAGACCAAATGTAAGAATGTGATATAGAGACACAGTTACTATGTGAACGTGTCCTTGACTAGCTGCGCATGCTGTCCCTGTGAGCACATATATGCTTCTTTGTTCTCATGTGAAGAGAAACTTTCTGTTTATCAGTTGTTATGAGGAGTGAAACAGAGGTAACACTGCAGACTCCCCATTTTTAAGGCATGTCTGCTAATTATGCAGCTATCCCCCAGGCCATATTCCATCAAATTGGCTCATTGAAATTCAAGCAAATTCAAGACTTATTTCTCTTCCTTTGCAAGAATGCAATGCTTATTGCTTGAATAGAGTAGGAGTATCTTTACCCTATGATGCTTAAAAGTATTTTCCTGCATTCACACCTAGCTCTTTTTTAAAGCTAGACCCAGAGTAGTGCTTAGAGTTGTTAAGAGTGCTGGACTAATTGTTGATGGCAATTTTGTGGGAGGCGATTAAAGCAAGGCCTGACACAAATTAAAGTTAGGGTCTATTGTTGACTGCATTTTGACTTCTAACAAGGCCCAGGCTTTCAGATACCCAGGCATTTTCATTAAGTCAGTTTTAGAACAGAATGGAAATGGAGGAGCAAGTCTTTAATACTCGACCCACATAATGGACTGGAGAGGAGCTGAATGTTTAAGAATTATCCCTTGGCCCCCCCAGACCAACTATCTTTCTGCAATGCCTAGTAATTAAGAAACACTGATTGCTGTTTTAATGACTTCCTTCCGGTGCTCAATATATTGGCAGTGAGTGATGGCAGTGGTGTGTGTGTGTGTGTGTGTGTGTGTGTGTGTGTGTGTGTGTATGTGGGGAAGTCTGAGTATTAAAAGACCATAGTGACAGAGTCTAAAGTCGGGGTGTCATTCTCAACCCATTAACAGACCGGATCCCTTTAATTCCCATCATCCACACCTATGATTTCTCTCTCTCTCTCTCTCTCTCTCTCTCTCTCTCACACACACACACACTCACTCACTCACTCACTCAATCTTTTGCACTTTTGGTTCACAGATGGTGAGACTTGGTGAGACAGAATTTGTGTAAAACCTAACAACTTTCATATGCAACACAACTGTGATAATTGCTGTCAGACTGACAACAATAGTGTTAAGCTAGAAAGAGGAGGTAACCCACATTCAGTACTTTGCTTCATGCAGTAGCTTTCTTGTTTCTTAGCTTGAATTTTGGGGCAATTTATAGTGATTTAAACAATTCACAGCGATAATTCACAATATTTTATCTGTATAATTAAGCCACTTTGTTAAAAATACCCAGTGCCGAGGAAAGCTTTCCTGGAAAAAAAAATCTCCAGTGCACCAGAAATGAAGCATTTTATGTTTTCTGCAGTAGCAACAGGAGTTTATTTGCAGCACTATGTACTGGTATAAATAGGGATACCAGGAAAGGACAGAACAAAGCACCAACTAAATGCCAAACTTTATTGATTGAAAATTCATGCATAACATATCACACTGCCAAGTGAGAATAAACATCAGAAATATTACTGTCTCACACCACAGTTGTTACCAAAGTCAAGAAAAAGTAGTACCTTGTGGTGTACTAGTTCAAACATTACCTGTTTACCATAATATGTGCACACTCAGTGTTGTTTCAAATTGCCAGTCACACATCTGAGATCACTACTCTCATTGACATTGCACTGAGGTAAAAGCAGGAGAGATACGTTTTACAGCCAAAAGTAAGTGGCACTGCCCTTTAATGTTAGCAAATCCTTTACTTATCAGTGCACACTGGGAATATATGGTTTTAAAAGGGGTGTTGAATTAATTTGCTGATGGCACAAAGCATTCACATGTTGGTTGTATGACACTAAAATGTGCTGCATAATCTAAATGAATAAATATTCAGATTGTGAAATGTTATTTTCACTTGTTGCTTGCACATATTAGTAAAACTTGTACACATATTTAAATCATGGCAGTTGGCTCTAAGCAATATTTTACACTATTGTAAATGCACACACATTTTGCTTTTATTTCACATTCATTCCACATTTGGAACAAGGATGAATTTATAATTAATGCCCCCATGTTAAATTATATAAACACTTTCATAGAGTCAGTTTGAAGACTTAATGGAGCTTTGAATAGCTATTTCTTTGCTCTCACACAGCTGGTGACACAGAGGTGGAACATTGTGCCTATTTTGTTGCATCTAAGCTGTCACCAGAGCAGTGCGGCTCAAACCTCTGAGAAGTAGCAGGAGATATGTACTACAGAGAGCAGCGGCAACAATCCTGTGACAGGTTGTGTTTCTCCCTGTTCGGTACATTACATTAGTCTTGATGAGCAAGGGAGTAGGGAGGCGCCGGTCCGATCAGGCACAATTTAAAGGAATTATCCGCCACTGTTACTTTCATTATCACACCTCTATCGCTGGTGTTTGCTCGTGAGCACTGTGTGCCGCTCAGTGGTGTTGGCTTATTAAAATAAATGTGCAACTGAGGCCGGTGATGCTGCAGCCTTGCTGAAAATTAACTGCCTCCTGTAGTCTGCAGTCTAACCTAATCAGAGAGTATAATGCACTGCGCAGCATTGTCTGTCTCTCTCTCCTGTGGGGGGTCTTTCTTTAAATAGATCACACTGTCCCCAGGTCGGAGGAGCTAGGATGTTGGAGATTTATAGATTATTATCACCCTGCAGAAATAAGTGACGTCACTCATTTGTTTGTGGACTACCGTTTTAAAGCCGGGTGTTTGGCATTTGGCAGACGCCATTTTGGTTTTTTATAGCCAGTGACCATATTTGGACAAGAGGGCAAAGCTGGGGAAGATGACGCGGCTAAGCCAGTGTTGCCAATGATTTCAATGGCGCTGCGCTTAGCTTAGTCTATATCCTTCGCGTTCCACTTCCAGGATTGCTCCAGTGCTGCAGGAAATTCTGCCGGATGCATGTATTTTCCGTTTCCTTCCACTTTCTTTGTGTTGGAATTTTAAATTCGGTGGATTTATGAGGACTATTGTTGACTACTCTTCACATCTCTGCATGGTAAGTTGAGACAGCTAGCTAGACTGTCTTTCCAATCTGAGTTTTCTCTCGCACGACTATTTTGCAGCGGCTCTGTGCAGAGTTTAGCACCGCCCATGACGGTTCTGATTGGTTTAAAGAAATGCCATTAAACCAGAGCCCGTTTTCCTCCCATCCCCGAATGCTATGTGGAGTAGCCAGACCCTCCTTCAGCGCGTTTTGGAAGAGGGTATGGCAAAGTAAGACTACGCTAAGCTTAACGCTAAAGAGGGAAACTTGCAGATTTTCAACCGGCTGAGGCGATTCATCCAGCGGAGTTTTGCCGGTGGGTAAAGGGGGCCTCCGGGCACTGGCGCCATTCATCTGCATGTACGGCAGTACACAGACAGAGCTGGTTGAAAATTGGCAGGGAAGGCATTAGCTGAAACATTCGTGTTTGTTACCTTTATGCATAGTGAAATTAATAAATAAATGAACAAATAAGGAATCCAAATTATTTTAAAACTCACAGATCATTTAGAGATTCCGTTGCTGGTCTATAATATGAGTCAGGGTTATAATCAAATAGTAGGGGTTTGGGTACACAGTACAATTTCAGTAATAACATCATTAGTGTCAGCGGTTATTTGCCCCAGAGTCAAACAAAAGAACACTCTTTAACAAAAGAACACTCTCTTCACTTATCAGCAAACTAAGTCGACAGAACAACATACCCAAGTGCTGGAGTGTTACTTCCCTAAAGCAAAGTTAGCACTAAACTCCATTCATCTCAGCTGCATGCTCGAAGAGGCTCCTTGCAACGGAACTTATTAGAACAGGTTAGCATCATAGTCAAAGCATTTTTCAGTCCCCTGGAGTGAGAGTCATTATGCTCTATTGCCACTGGATCATGTATCCTCGATGAATGCTAAGAAAGCCGTTTCTTATTTTGGAGCAGAGCATTCCTCAAGGCTAGATGAAACTGTAATTTGCCAGGATCTTAACAGGATTCCCTCTCAACCATCAGTGAATTCTCAGGGGAGCCAGAAATCTTCTGAGCCTATCTCTTTATAATGTCTGCATTTTTCTTTAGCGGCCATGACTCAGTGGATTTAAACAAGACAAACCTGTGCAACACTTTATCGTCCATTTATCTGGGTAATGCTGATAAACTCAATCTGCTCTTTATGCATCTCAGAAAAGAGGAAGTGGAAATTTGTCATGTGGTCTGAACACAACCAACAATGGGACACTATGACTCTCGCAGCCTATATAAACTCCTGTTTGAAAAAGCAAGTAAATAACCCACCGGACTTCTCATTGATCTTTTTTCATTTTCAAAGCAGTAGATGCTCTCTTGAAGTTTCCATTCATCCCTGAAATGCTCCACATGTAGGCGAAAGCTCAGCACTGCATCACTTAATGTGAATTCCCTTCTCTGGGAAACCTCTGGAGGTATTCATTTTTCATAGCAGCATTATGCTACCAACTAAACCAATCTTAGCAATTAGATGACTAATGATTCATATTGGAAGTAATTGAAAATCACTACTTTCTCTCGTCTATTTCTTGAAATCTAATTAGCTAAGCCTTCATTTGAAGGATTTAACAAGTATGTTTGCCTGAAACAACAGCTCTCACTCTCTGGGGCATGCCGTTCTCTCTAACCTGTGAGGCTAACACAGGGAATGATCAGAGAGAAGCAACATGGCCGACTGCAGGCGATGGTATATGGATGATTAAGAAGCAGAGAGAAGGGGAAAGGGAACAAAGCAAGAGCAAACATCGGGGTAGAGACTGCAGCACAAGCTACTCCTGAGGGAGCAACAGAGATGGGTTGGAAGACAAATCAGGGCCACCGAGGTGATTCTGCAGCTGCACATCTTCACTCTCCTCTAGACCACGGCATCTAACATGTTATATTCCATCTACACCGGTTGTGACTGGAATTACCAGAACTAACTTGTTTATTTACAGAAATCACTATTCATGACATACCTAGAACCCCGGGTGTGCTGCATCTTTATTCCTGCATATCTTGATGAAGGGCAGAATCAGTCAGCCTTGGCGCATTCCTCACAGAGCTGATCGAACAATGACATCAAGCTGTGCTGGATAAATTGGAATCCTACTGGGTCTATGCTGGAGACCAGCTCACACAGTGTTTGGAAAAAAACTCACAACCTTATAATTGGGCCGGTATCTCGTTAGGGTATGTCCATCACAGACCTATTCTGGGAACAACAGTTAGGCTTACTTGCTGCTAAAAATACACATTATCACCTCGTGTATGTGGCGCTTTTTACTTCACAGAATTAAAAAAACGGTACAAATGTGTTTGACAATTGAATCTGATGAAAGGTAAACTCCCAGCAGTTAATCTATCCTGATGCCACCGCAAGAGGAATAAGACGGTTCACTCCAAGGCATCCTTTCCCTCTGCAGAGGATGATATGCTGCAGTTGTCAGTAATCAGAACAGAAGCTGGTGGCGTAGAAACAGGGAGGCTGAGCAAACAATAAGATGGAAGACACTGTTAGCAAAGGGTTTGTGACCTGGACTGACGATCAGGTCATTTTGAAAGAGAGTGATGGCACAGTGTGGACATAAAAATGTTGCATCTAGGCGGCTGTTTGTATTAACATTTTCAGTTTGGATGTTTTTGTGTAGTCTTTGTGGGCGTGCCCCAAAGTTGCTTTACTGCTGCTGAAGTCCTGAACGCAACTTCTACCCTCCTTTTCTCAGGGTATGATACATGAATAACAAGAAACACAGAGCTGTGGCGTCCGCTTCAACAACAAAGGCGACATCGAGTCAAAGACCTAAGTTACATCATTTTGAAGCCTTTGTTTGAAAACTGGTCTGATCATATGTGATAGGCTTGTTTTGCTTGGAAAATAAAGAAAAAGCATTAGAGGCTCGGCAAGTTGAAAGGGTGGGGAAGGCAAAAAAGACACGAGAGAGAGAGGGGGGCACAGCGAAGACGAGGCTCTCACAAGTGCAGCGTGTGGAAGGATACTGGCCCTCAGGGAGATATTGGGGTGCCGTGATGACATTTTTAGGGCAGCTGTGAGAGTTATAGATGAGCATCAGATGGTATCTATTACTCCCTTGGAAAAAAAAACACAACAACAAAGGACAATGTAGAATTAAGAGGAAGAAAACATAAAATCAAAGAAGAGATTTAATCAAGGATCATAACAAAATATTGAGTCAAATCAACTGGCTCTTAGGGTGCTGCTCACTGTCTGTGAGGGTGTGGCTGAGGTTGCTCTACAATCATGCTTGTGATTGTAATCAAAACAAATGTGTTAAAAAAATTTGGAGACAGAGAAATACATATTCACCACTGAATGTTAAGGCACTGCAGGATGTTTTCCTTTTTTCCGTCTTGTTTTTTTTATGGCCCCCTCAATATCCATGAGGCTTGCTCTCTTGCATGAATAAACAATAGAGGTGAATGAGCAAACATTCTTGTTGCACCCTGCTGTTGAAGAAAAAAGTTGAAAATGAATGCAGAGACTTCAGGCTGTCTTGTTTTTGTGCTGCATGCCCTTTCACCCTTAAAACTCTTCAGCGCATAACCTCCTTTGGAGCTTTCGCCTCTGTGTAACATGTAAACTGATAATGTGCTTTCACTCATGTTATTATTTTATGACTCAGGGATTTGAGACCTATTTTCATTTTTTTTTTAATAGTGCTGAAGAGAGACCTGCTCATGGCTGTCATAATCACTGGATATTTTGCAAACTAAAGTTTTTAGCGAAACGTTGTGGCATATGTGAGTTAGTCTGATTAACGTTTTCTAGCCCTCAGACGTAGGCTGCTCAAACTGTTTCATGTTTTCAGCTGTTTGCAGCAAATCAACTGTCACCAATACAGAGATGGAGCATAGCAATATTAATGTAATATACACACTCAAACATGAACTTCAATAAACCCAGTGGAAGAAAAAAAAGTACAGTTTGCAAGAAAAGCAACTAATTCTCGCGTCTAATGCTGACATATTTTGACTTCAATCCCTTGCCATGTCAACATCATTTCACCAAGTTTCTGCAACTTTATCCGGCAAGCGACTGACTCAAACAGCCGCTGCTCGTGCAAACGAGCAATATTGAAGCGTAGAGACAGTGTGAACCTTTAACTCCTTTGTGCTCTCGGTCAAAAAGGCAAGAGACATGACCGCCAAGACGATGGAGAGTTTTAATACAGCAGCACATGCTCTCTGGGGAGTCGAGTGGTTACCCCTGCAGATATTATGGGCGACGAAATGAAGCACATCCATTTCCTGCAGCCTGAACGATGACATGTGGCAACTGGGGCCTCTGATGGGGTTTGGTTTGTTTCCTCGTCTGTCGCACAAACTCCTACTGGTTAACACAGCAAAATGAATGCTTGAATCCCCATCCCCTGCATGCTAGCGAGAGAAGAGTATCGATTTCATTCTCACACTTGTCTTGATTTTGATTATTTTTGCTTACAGCACAGCAGACAATGCCATAACTATCCAGGAAGAGAGCGCTGATGTTAACCTGAAAAAATGGTTGCTATGGGAGAGATGTTATGACTGCTACTGTATGTCATTACAGGCTGCCGCTGTGTTTACACGCTGAACAGAGAGGATGGAGATTTGGACAGGTAACTGATAGAAATTAGTTGCCGGAGGACTGGCAGAAAAGCATCAGTGGAGACACAGAGAGTGCACTTCACAAGGCGTGATCATAACGAGTCTTTCCCAAAACTGCCTTTCAGTCTCGAGGCTGATCCCTCAGGGTTAGAGAAAATCTGTGAACGCACATTAACACACAAGCACAGCGCCACACACCCACACGAAACAGGTTGGGACTGCATTTAAAGCATCTCTTTAAACACAGCCTCTTCCTGCTGCAGCCGCTGTCTCCCCCAGGATCAGACGATGCATAATCAATGCCCCGCTGCGGTCCACAGCCATCACATCGCCATTGCTCCTCCTGCGGCAGTTGCTCCCTGGCTCTAACACTCAAGAGGCTGGAAAAGCAGTCCACAGATGTATCCAATTAACACCTGCTCTGATGGTTCGTCGCCTTTTTTTCTATCACGCGCTGACATCTCCCCTCTGCCTATTCCATCTGCAAGCCTAATCTGCAACTTTCCAGCACCTCTCCCATTTCTGCTGACCCTTGAAGAGTTCTGTTATCTCAGTGGATTTGGGGTGTGGAGTGTGGGAGGAAAGTGTGCTGCGGTGCATCATGGATTTAGGTGGGCCTGGGAATACAGAAAGGGGATTAAAGTCCTTTTAGTGTGGGATCTCCACAGTGGGTATTTCAATTATCATCTTTGATTAGCAAGTTTATTCTTTGTGACACCATCTATTTCTAGATAACACAGTGCTTTTATAATAGTTCACAATATGCAGTCCTGGTGCGGCAGCACCTTTTAAATCAATGTACATTTCCTCAAAGGGTTTAACATCTTTCTTAGAATTGTCTGCTTCTCTTTACATCAACACTCAATCAATAACAGACAGCGTTTTTGCTGGATTCACGTCATTAGTGCAGTTCATAAAGAAGAAATTTTACTGTCATTGTAGATCTTTGTCTCACATCAAACTGAAATACAGCATTTTCTCCTATGAGGAAAGCTTCGGATGAACAGACAACTTTCAGTATGTGATGCATGGTGCGCATCTACATCAGACACCGTTTGCATCACGTTGCCTCTCATGTGCTCCGCTACGACGCTGTGGCATCGGCACTTGCGGTTCCTTTTCCAACGGCAAACCTTTTACAGTAGAGCAGTATTACGTAACTGCAACAAAAGGGCTGTGCGCTCCTTTTGTTAGTCATCTTGGATAACTGAGAATGTCAAAGCAGATCTTCTTAATGAAGCAGCGGAAAATGTAAATCGAATCTGTTTGGTACACAACACTTATTTTGAAGTTAAAGGGAAGGACAACATTGCTTAGATAGTGAATATCATGACCGTAATAATTTTCAATATTTAATGTGAGCAGTGTCAAGGTCATTTTGTATAAGTATGAGGCATGGAACTACTGATTATTTACATTAATGATAAATCTACCCATTATTTTTTAAATTGCTCAATTAATCTTTTAGCCTGTCAAATGTCAGGAAATAGTGGAAAATGTCCATCCATCTCCCAGAGCCCATGATGTCTTCAAAGTGCTGGTTTTGTCAAGCCAACAACGTTAAACCCAAATTAATTCTTATAACATGATACAAACTAGAAGGGCTCGATGGTGTTTTTAGCCCCCAACGTCTCCTTCCAGGCAGCGCTGCCACCGATGACTTCAAGGCACTTAACCCTAACTTTAACCATTGCCTAATCGACTTCAAGGCAGCGCTGCGACCGATGACTTCAAGGCACTTAACCCTAACCCTAACCATAACCATTGCCTAATCCTAGTGCCTTCCAGGCAGCACTGTCTGGAAGGAGACGTTGGGGGCTTAAAACACAGATAAACACTCAAAGAGCACAGACCTTAGCCAAGGCATGCCCAATTGGTACATGTCCACAAGGGCCGTCATTTCCATGCTTTCCATTCAGTGTCTATGTAAGCACACGTGCAATGCATTCTGGTAGCACCATGGTAAGTTTGGAGAGACAGGACGTTGTGTTTTATGATCCTTATTGCATAAAGTTGAGGTCCAGGTTACTTATGTACATCAGCTGCGGTTCAGCAAAGTGTGCACGAATGTAGGAGGGTAGCATGTATGTTTTCTTTGTTGGTCATTTATGATGGATATCTTGCAATGTTAACATTCCGACTCATTTTTCAGATTATTTCAACATCACACGAATACAGGACAAACGCAATGTAAACAAAAGTAAAAAATAATTTGTGTATTTGTCTGGTGATTGAGATGTGCTCCAATATTTTATGGGTTCTTCCTTGGCCTATGTTACACCCTTCCACCAAATCTCATAAAAATCGGGCCAGTAGTTTTTCTATACTCCTGCAGACAGACAGACAGACAGACGGACAAACAAACATAAACCATACTCCTTGGCGGAGGTAAATAGCAACAGCAGCAAATCCTTTTAAAAACTAAAAAACTTTTGAGAAGATTGACACAAATTCACTTATAGCTTTTTTCTGGAGCTTTCAACCTCATCTCAACCATGTAAACAGTCTTTACTTTGAGGCTCAATTTACACTTGTCATTTCAAGTGTCTTGTACCTGGATAAAATCCTGATGAGATTGAATACACTTTTATTTATTATTTCTCCATTAGCCAGGTCTCAGGCCCAGGGCTCCATGTAAATAACTCTAGCTCTACTCCAGCTTAGATGGTGGTAGTAATGCAAGCTGTTAAGCCACAAAATGCAACAAGAAAAATATGTATTTAAGCAGTTTAGTTAGAAAAATAACAGTTTAGCTAGCTAGCTAACTATTCGTATGCTAAGACAAACCCACGATTGAATCATATTTATAAACTATAAAAAACAAAACAAGACTTTTATAAGCCTTCACAGTCGTCCATACACATCAACGCTTCCTCAATCCTCCGATCATTTAGTGGTTGAACTGATCAGGGATCAGATAAACACTGTAGCAGCATGTTTGTATGTTTCACTTTAGTGAAATAAGGAAAATGACAGCTAAATCAAATGTAATGTTACTGTAATTCATCTTCCGTGACCACAAAGGACACACCATGCGAAAGAGCACTTAGTGCATAGTTACACTTGGGAGGAACATATCTGTCTTGCATTTACACCTTTTCAATATTTGGCTAAAGTGCAGTTGGATTTTCCACTTAGCTTTTTTGATATCTGATCGCCATCCGCCAAAGATTTATGAGGTGACCAAATGGGCTCCGACTGTTGATAATGTCTGTAAGTTGAGGTTCAAAGCTCTGTTAAGCTACTATTTGAAAGGTCAAGAATGAACAGTTTTGCTCAAAATTAATGGAACGTTGTTTTGATTGATTGTTTTTGCACTAATCAGTATTAAAGTGCTCATATTATGCTTTTTGGCTTTTCCCCTTTCCGTTATTGTGTTATATATCTTTTTGTGCACGTTAGTCTATAGGTTTATAAAGTGAAAAAGCCAAAAATTCACCCCAAAGGTACTTACCATCTTCCACAGAAAACTGTTCACCAACTGCTCCAAACAGCTCTGCAACTGACTAGCTAGTAGTACTTACTGCACATGTGCGACTCCCAACAAAGATGGTACAGAAATGTGATGCCTCACTCTGTAGCTAAAACAGAGAGCTCAACACACAGGGTGAAAAGAGGAGCTGCAGCAATGTGCAGTACAACAAAAATATGGTGTTTTTTGAAAATGAAACCATGTAAACCCATGGGCGTAAATCTGATCTAACAGTAGGGGGGACAATAAACATAACATTTCTGAAAAGCAATTTTTGAAGGGGACACAAATAATACAGCCACAATTATACTCATAGAGGACGTGTACACAGAGGAAAGCCTTAATACTATCATTAGTGTAGCATGGAGACTTTACCATTATCCTTCTTTTCAGTGTTTCTCTTGATTCAATGAAAAGCTGACTAAATTGACCAAAATATTCTTCTTTAAAACCATTTATTTTTAAGTTGTTTACTTGTGTTTTACTTTATGTTTGTTTAGCCACAAAAATACCTTAAAACATAATGACTTATTTTGAAAAAGTCTCCCCATATAAAAGAAATACAATACTTTTGTACACTTGTCAAATTAGCTGATCATAATGTAAATTAGTGAGCCACTGGTAAAGCTCATCTGCTAACCCTGACAGCACACACCTCCAAAAATATTAACTAAGCTCAACACACTTACCTGAGACTCTACACCTGACTGTCCCTGGTCTCCCTGTTCCTCAGTTCTTTCTGTCTCCTTTGCCTGTGACATAGTGACATTAGTATTTCCATAAGCACCCATTCTTATAAAGATGTTACCAAATTGTCATGATATGAGGACTTATTGTACTTGACGTTTTGGTGTACTGAAAAAGGATCTTATGTCTGTTTTTCTTTTCTCTGTCATTTAATCTTGGCAACAACAACACAAATCTTTAACGTCAGATGTCTAAATATGAGTTAGATTCATAGGTTCACCACGTGGATATTATAATTATAAGATGATCATGCGTCCTCCACATAAATATTAGGTTTCGTCTGGGACAGAGGATATATATTTAACTGATCAGCAACTTAACTTCATATTGAGCAAAACACAACTGTAAATCTTCAATATTAACCCTAATATCAGTTCACACACATAACGTTAGGCTTATCGCAGTGGTAACATTAGTTGTAGTGGGTGCATTTCTATCCAACAAGCTATTAAACAAGCTAGGTAACGTTACATTATATTACACTAACATAGCAAACATGACTAATTCATTAATTACTCAGCATCATTTCTATTTGAGAAAAGAAAAATTTCATCCGATGTTTAATGTGAATAAAATAGCCTTACTACATTCCTGTCACTACCCGATGTGACTGTGACTGTGAGTCAAGTGCAGATCCGATTCCTAATGTACAGCATGCAGTGGACCAAACCACTGTGAGGCAAGGGAAGGGGAACTCAAAATGTTTCTAAACTTAAAAAGCATTTTTTGGGGGTTTGTATTGTTTTACTACTTACACAGATATTTTAAGTATACATCATTGTTATTTAAAATACACAGCATTGTTTTAATGATATTTCTAGGGGGGAGACAACCCTTAGATGGGGGGGGGGGGTCAAGACCCCCCCGACCCCCCTGGGATTTACGCCCTTGTGTAAACCTATTCTGGGCATAATATGAGTACTTTAAATTACAATAAAACATATTTAAGGAATCATCTGTGTCTATAGTACAATACTGTGTAGTTTCATTCTTGAGGCTTGGCAGCCTCAGTTTTATCTTCCCCTTTCATTCCGGCTTTCAATTATATTACTTGGTTTCATGACTTGAATGAACAAAGTGAAAAAACATCCTGTGAGTGCACAGAACTGTGAATTCGCATGCTGCACTGTCATTTTCCCTCATGCTGCTTTTCAATTAAGAACTGTCAATGACTCATGTCAGCGGTAATCCCTTTAACATGCAATTGAATGAATATGCACAGTCAATACCTTCATCCTAAGTCATCGCATCTATTCTGAGGACAGCAAAAGTTGCCTGTGTTTACCTCTGACAGCACATTGGCCTCTGATCTTCAAATCCCTTGTTTAGCTTAAGTGGCCCTCTTGGGACTGCGGCAAGCAGAGGATGAGGAGACAGAGAGTGATGGAGCGACAGAGGGAGGCCGAGCATGAGGCTGTTAAGCCGGGAAAAGATAGAGAAATGAGAGAAAGAGAAGAAAGTATTGAGAAAAAGAGATATCCTCAGAGGAGAGAATGGCCTTGCCCATCCCCACCCACCCCTCCCCCACCCCCACCCCCCCACCCCCACTCCCTCCTCCTCTCCCAGCCCTCACTGAATCTTCTTTGTTGGACTCATCAGGTATTCACAAAGCCCCTTCTCCGACGCCCACCTCTGCTGCTCTCTCTGTCATGGATGGAATGTAAAGGCTTAGGTCCTTTGTGGATCACTATCGCTGTCATATTTTGTGAAGACACCGCCTTCCACTTCAGCTGGGGGTGGTTGAAATAGGAGGGGAAAGGGGGGTGGCATATTGATCCTTGTTTCTCCCTTTACCCCCATGCAGGTATTCTTGTGGCAAAGGTAAGCTGGATACACACCTGGGTTTTAGTGATGTGGGGAAATGGCGGTGGAGTGACAAGGAATTGACGTTTGACCGTGAGCAAACAAACACACACACAGAGCGAGGTGCAGTGAGACTTGACAGCATCTCTTCTTTGTTTTTTGATGGATGAATATTGCTTTTGTTTATAATTCATCTGCTTATCTGCAGCCATGCCAACTGTGCCAACACGCACGCACTCACGCACGCACGACACATACACACAAACACACACACACACACACACACACACACACACACAAACACAGACACACCGTCCTACCTTCGTTCTCTTTTTGCTGTAGACACCTTAAGTGTTTTTGTTCGCTAAGGAGATAGCAGCAGCTGCACATCATTTCTGTTTCTAAATAAAAAGCAATGGTATCGACTGGCACTATCCTACAGTATACAGACACTGCTGCGACAGAGCAGGCAGGGGAGGACGAGGAAGAGAAGCAATGGGGGCGATCAATAAGCTAGTAATAAGGGCTCAGAGCACGATGGTCATGTGGGGGGAAATAACATGTGTGAGAGAAAGGAGGAAAAAAGAGAGGGAGGGGGAGAAAAACAGGGGGAGGAGGAAGGTACCTGGCCATGCATGATATATGGTGGGAAAAAATATGCGCATTCATACGTGTGTGTACATGGATTACACCACTCCTCCATGCCCTAAAAGCACAGCAACGCCACACAACATGGACACAGTGAAACCCTCATGGGCTTTGCAGTATAGTCCAACCTGTTGATTCTCTGCTATCAACCTGAACAGAGAGGTCAACAGCCTTCTCCTAATTTGCCTTGTCTGTGCATCCATATTACAAAGTAACTCGTCCTGTACACCTATGAACAGATTAAAGGGTCAGTCAACCCAAATAATTTTTATATACCCAGGTTTTGAGAAAAAAATGCAGTATTTTCTACCAAGAAATAGTCTCTAAACATTGGGGACACAACTTCTGAAAAGATTTTGTTTTCATTGTTTAATGCTTTGAGCACCACACAAAAATCAATTTACATGAAGTTCAAGTTAACTTAGGTTCAGGAGCAGGGCCAGGCCTCAACCACCATCCATTTGCATCCATCCACCCTCGCTTCCTTCCCTTTATCCACTCCTCTCCAATTCAATCCTGTGCACACAGTACCTCTTTTTCCATGTTCTATTTGGGACCAGTGTTGGGAGTAACGGCGTTTAAGTATAACGGCGTTATTTTTTCAGTAACGGAGTAATCTAATTAATTACTTTTCCCATCGTTGCAACACCGTTATCGGTACTGAGAATGTAAAGTGGCGCGTTACTACAATTTGGTTCAATGAAGCGCGAGGTGTCAGGCTTTGGCTACACATCAGCTGCCTGCAGAGAGCAGGGGTGGGGATGATGACACCGTTGCAAATGCGATGATGATTGGCTGGGTGAGCGGATGCCCTGCTCACGCTGTCTCACTGCACGCTCTGACTACCAATAAACACAAGACAGCGACAATGGCAAGAATGTTTATGTAACATGCACGCTATGCCCAGGAAAAAAGACTTTATCCACGTCTGCCTCAAGCAACTCAAATCTTATGATGCACCTCACATCAACACGACACTTGTTGCTGCTGCTAATCCAACCCCAAGCCCAAATGCAGCTAGTGTGTGAACATTATTCATTTTCAATATTTAATTTCGTTACTGTACTGAATATTTAAGAGTTGGATAGTGTTCTGTTTATTGTGCAGTAGGCCTAATATACAGCTACATAGATTTGCACTACTTAATGGCCAGATTTTCATTTTTGTTTTTTCCCATGTTTACATTTGTGTGTCTTAATTTTGCACTTGAATTTTATTTTCAATATTTATTTTTTATATGTTTTGATTTCTATGCATATCATATGGCAGGCTGCAATCTATTTAGTTCAAATAAATACCAAATGTTCTAAAATACTGTATGTAGTGTTTTTATTCTTCAATCAGTTAATATAAACATCTTTGACGTTAAAGATGTTATAGAATGTAATAGGGTTATAGAACATAAAAAAATAACATCACAGTTACTTTGCTGAGTAACTAATTACTTTTAAAATGTGGTAACTGAGTTACTAACTCAATTACTTTTTGGGAGTAGTAATTTGTAACTGAGACTAATTACTTTTTTAAAGTAAGATGACCAACACTGCACGACTGGAGCTCAGGTGACTCAATTCCAGAGACAGATCCCTCCTCACTGAGTCTCCCCCTCATGGCCTTCTAACATTCATCCCAGACTGGCCTAAACAGACAACTTTCTTCCCTGTTCTTCCATGTTAAACATCCTATACTTCCTCATCATTAGACTTTTATAAAAGTGCATGATTGTGTTGTGGTCCTTGCTAGTGAACTTCATTATATTGGGTTGGAGGCAACAATCTCAGAGTGAAATCCCGGGCAAAAAAACAAACTATATGTATGGCTCAGTCCAGTATCCTGAGGAATCATGCTCATATTGGACGATTTGGCATGTTATCATTTCTGTCCAACAGTGTTCGAACTATACCGTGGCCTTTGAGGTGCCCACTTTTTTTCCATGTGGGGGTCGTGCCCTTGCGACTTACAATGACTTATAAAGATACATAACAGCTACAAGTGTATGCACTACAGGATTTACCCTATCATACTTTATCGACAGGAGTAGATAGGTCAAATAGCAAACAGCCAGCCACAAATAGTCTAGAAACAAAGCATCAGGCTGTCTTTGAGATTTCACATGAACAACGGTTAAAGTTACTCAGGCTACCGAAGAATACCGTAATTCCTCCGTTCAATTAGACCTTAGCAACGCACCCCAAGCTTCCATTCTTAACAAACAGCCATGTATGTATATCGGCTCTTCCAGCCTCTCCACTGCTGGCTGTTCCAATTTAACGGAAGAGAGAGGAGCAAGAGGGGTAAGGATCATCTTCAGCCAGAGAGGACATTATTTCTTCAGCTTCTTCTTGCGTTGTCACCCCGGTGGGAGGTGTGCTAACAGGGTGCAACAGGTGAATTAGTCGTGCTATTAACGTCATCGCTACACAATGTCTTAGTAAAACCAAAATTAATTAAACTGCCTTGTTTTCTTTTTGCCATGGCTATATGATGCTTACTGCAGAATGGATTTCAAGGATTTTGCGTGCCTATTAATGGCCTCCAACGTTTATATTTTTTCTGCGAATCTTTGAGTTAACATGTAGCCTACTAAACATGAGTTGAATTTGCACCACAGCGCCGCCGCGCCTTGATGCTCATAACAAGAATAGCATGTAGTTATCTTTATTGAAGTGAATCGGGTTCAAATCGCCGAAATGGATGAATGATATTTTTGCAGTTTTACACATAATAATCCACGATGATCACATTACACAAAACTGAACTTGCACGTCAAAATGACACATTGTCAATATTTTTAGAGACCCCCCAAAATTTCACAAATCACGTTTTCAGGGGAGCCCATGTCTTATTAAGGGGAGCCGAGCTCCCCCTAGCTCCCCCGTAGTTCGCACCCTGCTGTCCAACCCAGAAGGTAGCCTGCCCTAGCAAGGCAGAAAGTAAGCAAGAACAGCTGGATTTCGCTGGGGACCAATGTTGTGTTCTGTCTCCTGTCGCCAACCTTCAGTTAATGTTCCTGTTTTTTACCGTAACCACAATCAAGTGTTTTACTTTCTTTCCTTTGACATATCTTAATCCTAGTAAATTTGCTGTAACCAAAATCTGTTCCCATTGTTAACTATTCTTTAGATGCAATGTGCTGATATTGTAGAAATAAATCATTTTAAAAGCTTTTGCATTGAGCATTTAAAACTGTTCTCATTGAACGTAATTTAGAGTTAACAAATACTTTTAACAAAATGACAATAAAGTCATTGTTTTCATTGGTTGCATTGAGTGCTTTCACCAAAACAAATTAACTGAGAAGAACATTCTGTGTGAAGTAATTACAAAGGACACAGATTAATCACAGTTTTAATTTAACAATAATTGGTTATTCAGTGTGTGTTTGTGAAACTTGGGTGTGCACATGTTTGTGGTGGTATGAGGCCAAATGTCACATTAAGCTAAATATTTCTTCCATTCTATTTTAGAAGCACAATCAAATCATGTTTACGATAAAAGTGCCAAAAATCCACTGTAACTTTGGGTCAATACCAGTTGCTGGTGTCTGAGCAGAGTGACAGTTAGTATAAGTATGAGTTTAGAATTACATTCAAGGTGCGCTTCCAAAGTTAACAAAAACACAATCAGTCCCTAGTTCAGTAGGTCATGAATCAGTCTATGGTAAATTGGATTCAGGTAGTGTCCTGTTTCATTAAACATTCAGACTCTGATGAGTCACAGTTCGAAGGCAATGTGGTAATGATGTCACATAAACAATCTCCCCAGAGTTAGGTAGACTGTAGTGACAGAAAAAAAAAAAATACAGTATGGCTGTAAGAATACCTACATTTGATTCTTACAGGAAACAAAGCAGCATTTTCACAAAGGTGTCAGAGCATGGCAAACACAGCTGCATCTAATACAATTTTTAGATATATTCGCATTACATGAGCTAATGAGCAAACTTTGACAATAGCAATACTTCAAACAGATGCTGATGCTTCAATCATACAGGGCTTGCTTCATCATGCTGCTATAAGAGTGCTCAGTCCTCGGAAACAAGAGGCTGAATAGAAAGTAAAAAGGTTCAGGAAATTACTTTAATTCCTTTAGGGGGGATTCGGAACCTCTGTTGGTCAAAGAGTCAAATGTAATTCATTCACTGAGAGACTTGCTTTTCTTTGGGCATCGCAAGTGTCAGCGGTAGTCTCCAGGAGTATGCTAATGAGGGCAATAAAGACACCTCAGCATAACTTTACAGGCTACCTGTACATCTCTGGAGGGAAAGTTAAAAATACATCACTGGCCTAATCCCTTCTGAGAGTCTACCTTGGTTCGCTAGGCCTACTTATAATACTTGACTCTTCTTAAGTATTAGTGACTCTTCTAAAGCATCAGTGTTCAGCACAGTGACTTTAATGTGACAATTAAATCACCTACAAATATACTTTGAATACTGAAGTTACTTTATTCATTATTCCAACATTTTGGGTCAAGTTAGTTTGGTGAGGGAACTAAAGGTGGGGGAGGTGGCTGGTCTGGATTGAAATATCTAACACATTCTCACTCCCATCGCGTCAAAAAGCAACGCTTGGTCAGGTGCTTTTGGCATTTATATTGACGCAAAAAGTCTCCTTTAGCGTAATATTTAGACGTGCTGGGTCGGGACTCTTGGCGTCACTATTTGACGTTCTTGGGGCTCACGTCTAGCCCTTTGGCGTCAAATTTAGATGCGCTTGGTCAGGATCTTTAGGAAAAGATCGTGGGTGAGGTTACAAACTCAGATAAAACAGAATACACTACGTGTAAAGTTAATAGTATATTCCCGCTAGATAAAGCAGCATATTGAGCTTAGGTGTGGTTTGATTCGTATTCACTGCTAGAACTCAAAATTATTAGTTAGGAACTCTGGTTTCTTCCAATGAGAAATATTTCTAACTTAAGATTCAGACTGGGAGTTAAAGATGATGGATGATCATTCATGCTTTTTCCTCACTTCCTACGCTAGATTACTGTAACAGTCTTTTTACCTGTCTGAGTAAGAATCAGCTTTATCGTCTCCAGACTGTTCAGAACTCTGCTGCAAGGCTTTTAATGCACGTTAACAAAAGAGCACACATCACACCTGTTTTTGCAGCACTTCACTGGTTACCAGTCCAGTATAGAATTCAATTTAAAATCCTGGTCATTACTTTCAGAGCCTTGCACGGTCAAGTTCCTTCATACATCTCTGATTTGATACAGCTACATACCCCCACCCGTAGTCTGAGATCATTAGGTCAGATGCTATTAGTGGTTCCCCGCACTCATTTTAAAACTAGAGGGGATCGGTCATTCCAAGCAGTGGCTTCTAGGCTGTGGAATGACTTGCCTCTCTTGCTATGTTGTGTGGATTCTGTCGAATCTTTTAAGAAGCAGCTGAAGACTCTGCTGTTCAAGCAGGCTTTTACTTAGTCGAGTGGGTTTTATGGTTGTTTGTTATGTTTTCTATTTGTATTTCAATTTGCTTGTATTATGACTTCTTGTGTTGTATTGCATTTTATTGTTAAGCACTTTGGATTTTTATCTGTGAAAGGTGCTATACAAATAAACTTTACTTACTTACAAAATGTACGTTTCAATGACACTCGGGACAAGAACCAGATATAAACCCCAAAAAGTCCTGTGTTTCTTTGACCCATCGACCACCCCAACCAACCTCCTTACGCAGATTTTTGGTCTTTCATACTACTCGCTACCGTTGTCTCTCTTCATACTAGGTCATCTTATAGTGCTGCAATCGAGCTTCTGCTCTGCACGGTGTGTCCATGGATGTATTGGGTGGTCCCATACAGACGCTAAAGGCTGATTTTTGCGTCGATATCTGACGCTGAGAGACACTGACAACTGAGTGTCAGTATTTTACAAGTTGGGAGTGAGAACGGGTTGAAATATCTTTACAATTATTGTATGGATTGCCATGAAATATTGTACAGCCATTCGTAGTCCCCAGGGGATAAAGCCTACTGACTTTGGTGATCCCATGATTTATCCTCTAGTGTCACAAGCAGCATTTATAAACAAATATTTGCAAAACTAATGGCATTCTTTGCAGCTGTACTTTGTGTTAGTGCTTATAAGCAGCTATACGCATGCACAAAAAGCTAAGATGGTGAACATGGTAAACATTATAAACATTAGTATGTTAGCACTGATGTTATGAGCATGTTGGAATGCTGCCAGCATTTAGCTCAAAGCACCGCTGTGCCGAATTTTGCCTTGACTCATAATGTGAAGAACAGGAAGCCTTACCATCATTCTGAAATGGCTACTCCTACTGCAAGCCTTGCAGTCACTTCATTTAGCCTGAAATAGCTATATTTGCTGTGTTATGTGTTTGGAGTGGCTCTTTGACATCCATGAGTCCATGTGTGTCAGACTCATCCATGCCGCGCTGTGCTGTGCGCTTGTTTGTGTGTTGTTTACAGACATGGCCAGCAAGGAGCGCAGAGCCCATTCCGCCGTTGAGCGAGACGTGTGATCGTGTCGCCCAGCCCATGGTAGGGCTCTGTTGAAAGGGCGGCGGCCAGTCACCGCCGTGTGGGGCGGGACTGTGGGGAACGACTGTCATGTTGTCAGCACACTGTTCAGTGGGAACAATGGCTGCTTGGTTGAGAGGAAACTGCTCTTTAGATGGGTGGAAGTGGCCCTTAAAAGGGCCGTTGTGTCTTCAGCTCTCAACCGTAGAGGGACAGACATTCCCCTACATTGCCACGGCCGCAGTTTGTTGGGTGGCTCGGGGGGCGGTTTAGACCAGGTGGGGGCCACCTTCATGGTCCTCTGGCGCCGTGAAGCCTGCCGGTAATGTGGAGCCAGCAGTCGCTGCGGAGGGGGAATGGGCGGAGGAGCAGAGCTCGAAGCCTGGGAAGATGCCGCCGCAGCAGAGGCCGCACCGTTTTCATGGCGATGGCGCTGCTGTGGAGGAGCCGGCTTCCAAAAGCTGAGCCTTCGGAGCCGCTCCACGTGTTCGGCCACTTGGTGAAGGTGGGACGTGGCTGTCTGAAGGCGGGGCCCAAATAGTCCATCGGGAGCTATGGGGCCGTACAGAAGCTTGCGTCTGACGTCAGTGGGTAGCTGCGATATGTGGAGCCAGATGTTTCGCTGGGCCACAGTCTGCCATGCCATGACTCTGGACAACGCCACCGTGGACGCAGTGGTCAGGGTGAGGATGGCGGTCATGGCCTTGCCAATCTCTGTGGCTAGCTCCGTAGGAAGAGCTCCCGGAGTGGTGGCCATGGCGGAGACGCGGCAGAGGCTAGCAAGGCTATATTGTTCTGTGCCGCACACTGGTGCGACTGGTCAGTGACCTGAGCACATACCTGATCCTGGGGGAAGGAGTTGTGGGCTTCCGGTGGCCGAAAAAAGTAGCCTTCGGAAGCAGAATGGACGCCAGGCTCTGCTCCAGGGGGGGAACCGAAGGGAAGCCCGCTTCCGTGGTGCCGAGGCAGGTCTCGCAGCGGGGATGGAGGTCCGGCAGTTGGGGCAGAGGCAAACACCGCTGGAAGTCGAGCTTGTCTTCATACTGCTAGCTTGAAG
Organism: Perca fluviatilis; assembly: GCF_010015445.1. Classification (NCBI taxonomy): domain Eukaryota; kingdom Metazoa; phylum Chordata; class Actinopteri; order Perciformes; family Percidae; genus Perca; species Perca fluviatilis. The sequence goes on from NC_053117.1 coordinate 29,682,526, forward strand.
AAAAAGTGGGAGTAGAACAACTGGTCCACTCTGTATATATACAGTATCTGTGGACGTAGTTGAAGCCCGAGTGGTACGCAAGGGCGGGAAAGAAAATCTTCACGACTGCGCATGAGCGAAGGGATTAACCCAATAGCATAGCCTTAGAGGGCGAAGCCTATACGAAATAGCACAACTGAAACCAATACAAAAGTTATTTTCAGCATTCCAACTTGAATTTAAAATTGGAAGCTGAAGTGAATGGTTTTCCACATGGTTGCTTTTTATTATGGCCTAATCAATAGGACGTGAAAGCAACATAAGCTCAGCCTCACACGCTAGAGTGGCTGTAGACTCGTAGTATTGTTAATGAGTGATGAGTAATTGATGAAATTTTCCAGCAAGACACATCAGCCGTTTTCTTCCGTTCACAAGAATTGCACAGTTACACATTACAGAAACACAACACTACAAACTCCGGTCTGTACATTATACTGTACCATTCATAAAAGGTACCATTCGTCACAGGACTGTTGTGTTGGATTGCATTAGGTTGGACAGGTGGTCATGATGTTGTTTCCAGCCCTGTATCTTCCACATGATGTTTTGCAAATAAATGTTGTTTAGTTAAAAGTCTGTCTCTTGAAATAATTTGAAGTCTTCACAGGCAGCACTGTCACAATAATGGACCCTGACTGGCACAAAACACCAGCTTGTCTCATTCAAACGAGGCAAACCTGCTGAGTGAGGGAAAGCAGGGTGTCAGTTCAAACACTGCAAATTGTCTTTCGGATGCATTCGAGCAATTGTTTGTGTTTTGTAACTGCTTGATGGAGGATATTTGAAAAGTATAGGAAAACACAATAATTTTACATGCAGTCAAGCATATTGTTATTCTTAAAGAGTCAGCATGAAACATATTTAACAATATTCTAGAGGTAAATTATATTTTATATTATAGAGCCTCTTACTGTTCATGTCTACAAGTTGAGTGTTTTGCCTTCTTGTCTTCAACCATCAGTTCGGATAAAACAGGGAACAGTTGCCAGTGAAGTGGAAAACGTTAACGGCTACAGTAAAAAACAAACAAATATATACTTATACCTTGAGGCGCTGTGTCCACCATCTGTCATTTAAGTTCAAGTTTAAGTTCATTTATTAAGTATTACTCCTGTCATGACATGCAATTTTCACAAGAAAAATAGAACCTGGCTTAACTTAAGTAACAGACAACCATAGACGTCATAAATAAATAAATAAATAAATACATAAATAACAAATATAAAAGTCTCTTTAGCAACTTATTTACCATATACAATGATCTTATTGTGGAATATGTTCAAAAGGTGATCTTGACACGGATTAACTGCTATTTCTTTTGGAAAAATCACAAAAAAGAGCAAGAGAAACAAAAAGAATGTTAAATGTGCACTGTTTACTAGTTTGCTGGAATAATAATACATTTAGTGAATTATCCCTGTGCAGGTCATTTCAGAAAGAACATGTTCCAAACCACAATGGCTACCACAGATTTTGAACACAGTATTGTATTGTGTTTCCACTGCATATTATGGTGAGTTTGTGTTACCTGCGAGGCTCTGTAATGTTTGGCTGCTGTCTAACCTCTCTAGCTGTGTCACCAGAATAGCATACCAGATTTCAAAGGACAACAATTATTTCATGAACATGGTGTGCATATGATTAAATATTTTGAGAACACCTGCAGTGCTTCCACAATGTGCACATTCTATTATTGAAAATGCATTACCCACCCAAATACTGTACACTCATCCACATGTTATTACCATACTAGTACCACTAATTCCACCACCCCCACTGCTAACTGCTAACAATAGGAAAGAAAATAATGATCTGCTTTATTTTATAGCAGCTTTCGTACAAGAAAGGAATACTTTAAAATAACAATAAATATGAATATATTATCCAGTAATTTTCTGGAACCTCTCAGTTCATTTTCAATTTCGAAGGGGAGCTATCAACGGTGTGATGTAGCGCTGAGCAACTAGGTGTAATGTATACGCACAGACGTGGTGGGCAGAAAATAGAGGATTTCACTGTTACCAGTTAGGTTTACCAGATATTTTAATTGGATTACAGGTAAATGAAGATTAAATGAGGAACAGCTGGCAAAAGGGAAAAAAGTGAAATGAGGAATAAATTGCCATGAAATACCGAATGTATAGTATGTATAAGTGATAAAGTGACAGCTAGGTTGATAAGGTGTTGCCAGTCAAATTATGGCTATAATCATATCCATTATTATCCATCATGATTCTTTGTGGCTTGTCATTTTAGTCTTTTAATACATTTTAATACATAGTTTAACATTTTTAATGTGTGGTGTTTTTCCTGTCTTATACCAAATGTGTTTTTTTTTTATATTTGTTTGTGCTGCCATATCTGCCTCTGTTGTTTCTTTTTCTACTGTTTTAATGGACCCACAGAGATTTGAAAACAAGAGTCAATTGTCCATGTAAGTCATAAAAACATAAGAACTGCTACGCTATACTCAACATTCTAACATGTACAGTAGAACTCAGCAATCACATTGATTATTATTTAAAAACATATACATCATCTTCCCACCAACAGAGACACACTCATAGCTAATCTCTCACAGAATCCTCTCTCCAGTCTAATAGCGAGGCATATCGACATTTCATTCCCACCCTGCTGTCTCTAGCTCCAGCGAGATGAGTCACATCAAATCGAACCCCATCAAACGTCAAGCTCATAAATGAATGGAGGTGTCATGAGTCAGATTCTTTATTATCAGGTAAGCATTACCCTTTTCCACCTTTCACACATCTGCACACCCTCTCTTCCACCGGCTCCCTAACTGGCATTCAACGGTTTACTTCAGATCAACAGAGATACACCGGCAGGGGTCATTCAATCATCAGGTGTAAAAACAGTCTGCCGCTTCTTTCTTTGCAAGCACAGATTTGATGGTTACGGGCAATCTAAAGAAGGTAGGAGTGTTTGGATTTGAACCATGCTATTGATCAAGTGTAATTGAGTGCTGACAATTGCTTAAATAAATGTCTTCTAAGACTTCAGGCATCGTTGACTCCCTCTCTCATTAACGGTGTTCTCCACTTTCCAGTTCATTTCTCCCTCCTCTTAAGATGTTGTTACGAAACTCCAAAAGAGATGGCAACTGAGCTGCCACCAGCTGAAGGGTTTTCACTTTATGCTACCATTTACAGATCACTGAGCTTGGAACACTGGAGAAATTAGAGCCATTGAAATTAGAAAAATTCAAAGTGTTTTTCTGGAAGGTTGCGTCACACAGTAACAAGTAAACACACCATCACCTGCACATTTGATGCACACTTTGCAGTGTGCACCAATTAGAACCAAGGTGCATCATCGCTCTAAGTTCAATCTTGATCATTTTCTACAGTGTTCGACAAGTCCTATACATACATACATATAGGACAGAATACTTCATTTGTCAGTGCTTTTTTCTGATCTTCTGCTTGTATGTTTAAACTTGTAATGAAACTACTTGATTAAGGCTAAAGTGAGGATCACCTTCAGGGATTAAAGTTGGATGTTGGTGAGAGACAGGACACAAACCACGGTCTCAAGTGTCAAATTGAGGTGCTTTATACACACACAACCATCAATCCCAACCACCTCAATAAGAGTTTCTGCAGAACCATAAAAACGCAGCCTGTTCTCATAAACCATTCGTTCAAAAAGCTACAAAACGTTAAAGGAGAATTCCGGTCGATTTCAACAAGTAGCTCTGTTGTTTGTTGTCACGTAGTGCAGTCAGTAGCGAGAAAAAAACGAAAATAATCGGTGTTGCCTACACCGAGTTATGCTACTGCTAGCTTTCACAACCAGGCGGCTGAAACGGGGCAGGTTTTTTTCCGGTGTGGGGTGAGACGGCAAGACGAGTGCTTAGGGACCGTGTACAAACAGCAACACCGAAAAGCGATACAAAAATATTTTCAAAAATAGGCATATGCTTATTTTTTTAAAGTAAATGCTGTAGTACAAGTTATAATTGAGGTAAGTTTGGAGACACTACCTTATTTACTCATTAAATGATTAGGTATTTTTGTTGTAACTCTTTTTGGTGTTGTAGTTTGAAGACGGTCCCTATGCACTCGTCTTACTGCCGTCTCAACACCTGCATTTGTGCAAAACACGATTTGGGTTATGGTTAGTGACATTTTCACTGTAGTCATGGCAACATTGATGAATACATTAATGGTAAATAGTTGCCAATATCACCTATATGCCACAGGTTGGCCTGGTCTGATATTGGATTGGAAAGTTTGACATTTGTTCTTTAAGTTATATCTGAATACTGTTTTTTGGTTGCAGTGCTAATATGTATAGCTTAATCAAAACGTAATCAAATGCCCTTTTCCGCTAAATTGATGACTTTAGATATGTTGGTAGTGTTACACATTTAGATTTTTTTAAATGTATACTGGCACTCTGCTGTTCTAATTACAGAGGCCATGCTGACCAGCAAGCAAAAACAGGTCTGAGATCTGATCACACAACAGAGAGTCAGCTAAATATAGTTCCGATGTGTGAGTCTACATAAACATTGAGCCTTATAATTTCTTAACAGGCTTACAAGCATTTTGTGCATTAAAATTGTATCCCTCTGTTTGAGTTATTATACCACAGAGCATTGATTTCCCCATTTGAAGTATGTGCAGTATTTAGTGCCTAGAGAAACAACGGGTTGAGTTCTTGACATTATTAACAAATGTGCATTGTGCACAGAAACTGACCGATAAATTGTTACCTGACAGGTCAGTTTAAGCTATTTGAAAAGAAGTGGGAGGCACAGGAAATATTGGAGAAAAATGTATCAATAAAGCGTGACCCAAATTCTAACTGCTTAGAATTCTGAATCAGAGCCAAATAATTCAAAGAGTGCAAGGAATGTGCAGGGGTTTCTCTCTATGACACTCGGGCAAGACATAACAACAAGTTGCAAAAACAAGTTTGCACAGGCACACCAGCAGGATTTATTCATGCATTCTGCCGCTTAGAAATTTTACTACATATTCACCATTCAGTGAGAAGTTCAGCACCTGATGCTTTTACAATACAGTGCACCTCAGAGATCCAGTAATGTGATTTCCTACAAAGGACAAGGTAATAACACCTCAAGGTGTTTCACCAACTCTTTAGATGCTAAATGCTCCACTATGTTCACCAACTAGCTTACAGTGGGTTTATAGGAGGTTTTTCTTGCTAAAAGCAGCTGTTTCCTCCACAGCGCTGCGGAGGACGGTCTGGCTAGTCCACACCAATCACAATCCGTCATGGGCGGCGATAAGCGCCCGACAGAGCCACAGTACCGCTGCAAAATGGAACTTGGAACTTGTTTTGGTGGAACCGTGTATTAACCCATGTGTATGTTCAAAAGTTGTTTCTGTCGTGTAACCGAAAACTCAGATTGGACAGGTAGTCTAGCTAGCTGTCTCGATTAACAAAAATGTCAACACAAAGAAAGCGTAAGGTAACGGACATCCGGCCAAAAATCTGGCTGAATTTCCGGCGGCAACGGAGCAATCCTTGAAGTGGAATGTGGATATAGACTAAAAGTGAACCAAAACAGTAAAGTTGGGGCTGGAAAACCAAAACATTGAACTGAAAGACAATAAAGCTCTGTAGAGATAAAGGATAATTGCTCGTGTGATAGTTATCTGTGGGTTTTTTTCACGAGAGCAACCCATTTTTACATACTTGTTGTAATTTGATCCATAAAATATTGATTACACCGCCGCAAAAAAGCAGGTTGGCTTGATTTTACTGTGGACAATAACATGCAAATAATATAATTTTATGTTACAGCCATGTATCGACTTCAATTTTAGTTTATATATTGCATATTTATGCAATTATAGCCTGGTTGGCACAGTGTTTTGTACTTTGCAGAATTGACAGCGAGTGTAAAACCAATGTTGTTTCAATATAAATGTCAATTAACTCCTATTATAAGCCCTTTTAAAAGTAAACTTTAAAAAGACTGTGTTGGTGTTTACAAAGGCGACAGAATAACATGATCTTGTAACATATAAGAGCAGCAGCTAATAGAAACTAAGAAACAAAGTGAAATACATTTGTATTTTACGGCACTGTAGCACAGGGGGATAAATGCCCTGAACAAAGTCAGAGGGTAATGTGATAGATTTAATAATGAACTCATTATTTTTTAATTTTCATATATATTAGTAACACAGGGACTGTGCAAGAAAATAGTCAAAGCTTATTGGCTTTATTGAAGTACTGAAAATACAGCAGGAATAGAAAACGAATATTACACAGTTTGTTTTTTACATGTCAAAATGTAAATGACTGGGTCCTCCTGGTAGTTCCACTGTCTTATTCTTTATACTTGTATTGACTTGTGCTCTGTGGCATGCTAATGCTGTGCTAAGTTTCTTCCACAAGCTGCTGGGGGGTTGTGATAAAGAAGCTTGGCTGCATGAGGGTTGCTTGGGTTTTTCTGGTCTGTTGACTTACCAGAATGTTGTTCTGTTGACTAACCTCAACCCTTGTGCCCCCTTTTGCTGTACACTCTCGCTGTGAATAATCCGCTATTATACATCTGTGAAAAAAAATGCATGTAATGTGCCAAGCCGGAGGTTCTCAGAGGCGGCTTTCATCATGTCCCACTTGATTGAAGGAGGTAATTCACCTAAATTTACAATTTTCATCAGCAAATAGTCTTGCTGATTGACATTTAATAGTATTTTAAAGTACAAAACACCTAAAGTATCCAAATAGCATCTATATTTCATTTTTTTCAATTCAATATTATTTATAGTATCAAATCAAAACAAGAGTAGGTCTAGACCACACTCTAAAGTGTAAAAAGACCCAACAATTCCAGTAATTCCCCCAAGAGCAAGCATTTAGTGTGACAGTGGCAAGGGAAAACTCCCTTTTAGACAGAAACCTCGAGTGGTAAGGAAAACTTCCTTTTAGGGAGAAACCTCAGACAGACCCAGGCTCTTGGTAGGCGGTGTCATAAGGTGCGCTTCCAGTCCATTGTCTTCAAATTGAAAGTCCCATTTGATCAACTATTAGCCTAGAAATCTAAACGCACCCTAACATTCATGTGGTAATGTACTAATAAGTTTGCCTTTACAACTAAACAAGGGGATATTATGTAAATGTTGTTGTTCCACAATAAAATCCATTATTGCAGCTTTAACGTTAATATTGTACTTACATGATTGCAATTTCCCTAAATATAATAGGGATGCACCTATCCGACTTTTTCAGTCCCGGTACCGATACCCATGGGCGTCAGTTTGATTTGAAATGTGCTGGGGACAGAGACACATTTGGAAGTACATTTCCAGAAGTGCTGGGTACAGTGACGCATACATTTTCTTTTTCTCTTTTGCGCAGGTCATGTTTGAAAGACGCTGTCCTGTAGCTTACTAATGCATAAAAACGTGGTTTAATGTACGTAAACAATGATGAACGATTTCCAAATTTCTCTCTCATACTGCTCCTCATAACCACTGAAAACTGTAAAAAAATCAAACCCAAAGTCCAATTATTATGGACGTTATCTGACGTGTTTCTGCTTCACATTTTCAGCAGGGCAGCGGAGCGGCTGTGGGTTGACTCCCCACAGTTCTCAAAGGCTTTATAAGTCATAACGTGAAAAAGCTTAACGTGGTACCTAAACAATGATCCAGCATCACCACATTTCTGGTTTGATTTTTTGACAGTTTTCAGTGGTTATGAGGAGCAATATGAGAGAGAAATTTGGTAATAATTGATCATTGTTTAGGTACAAGCTTTTTCCTTGCCATAGGCGCCAATGAAGAAGAAAATGTTAATGTGAGATAACTTATAATCGTTGGATTTCGGTTTAGTTTTGACAGGCTTAAGTGTTCATTACAAGATATAGCCATGATAAATTTGGTGATCATTGATCGTCGTTGAGGTACATTAAACCACATTAAGCTTTTTCACGTTAAGCAGAATGTCTCGACAGGCAGTGTTGTGAACAGAGATGCGTGCAGCCAGCCCAGCAGCAGAGCGGCTGTGTCTGTGCCTGCCCTGTGGGGATAGAGATTGTTGTGGTTTTTATGGCATCTGTCGCTCAAGAATTATATGTGTTATGGATTTTTTTTTTTTACTAAATTGAGCTCGAGGTTTTCAAATAAAGTGGTGGGTACAAAATGACTCATGACAAAATCTGGTAGGTACGCGTACCCACCGTCCCCACCGAAATCGACGCCTATGCCAATACCGATGCCAGGGTTTTGTGTATCTGTCGATACCCGATACCGATCCGATACCGTTGCTGATTTAATAATAAATTGTATACCTTCCACCTTATACCTTCCTTCCACCATGTGGAAGAGACTAAGGCACCAGACTTTCCTAACTAAACATTACTTTCCTAACTAAGACAAAATAACATAGATGTAATGTATTGAATTCTAATTTATTTGTTATTTAAAAAATAATTGTGCATTCAAATCGAAAATATAATGTAATCAAACTTCTTAAAATAAATTTAAATGAATAACAATAATGGGCCTTCAATAACAACCCGGTCTCACGGCAGTTCGTGTAAATGTCAACGTTATTCTTAATCTATTGATACGTGTTCACAGAGACGTTTTTCTCGTTTTTTATGTGTAAATATCACGTTATTTTCTCGGGGGAAGGACGCCGGGAGGCGGCCGAAAAGGAAGCTCCATAAGCCGGGACTCGACCGCGAGGTTGCCCACTGGGGACGCGCCACAATAACGGGATGGCGGAGGTTGGGTTTAGGAAAAACCTTACGGGGAAAGGGCGCCTTAAACGCCGGGAAACGCTCCACAGTAACACGCGGGACAAAACGCCACACGCAGGGACGCCATCCCTGGGAAACAAAGCACCACACGCGGGACGCGATCCCTGCTCGTTCGGGTGAAAGTCCTGTGTTGTTTGACCCATCCACCACCCCGACCAAACTCCCTACGCGGATTTTCAGCTTTTTATATTACTCCCTACCATTTTCGTGCTGTGGCCACAAAATATGCTTCCCATTGAAATACATTACTTCACATTTTCGTGTTGTCCACCACATAAAAACCGACAAAAACGTCTCCGTGAACACGTATCAATAGATTAAGAATAACGTTGACATTTACACGAACTGCCGTGAGACCGGGCTGTCAATAATGGGCCACCTTTATATAGGTTTATAATGGCTTATTCTACTGTCAGGAGTACATAGAATATCACAAAAACATGTTAATGTCATCATGTTTACTAAAAGCTTTCATTACTAAAGGGTTTGGCTCCACGGCATTAGAAAAAAAAATGCGGCCCCCGCATGAATATGCGGACTTTGGCTGATTATGCATTGAATTATGCGATCGCATAATCGCGTTTTTCTGGAGGGACTGATAGGTAAGTTAGGTTGTTGTAGTGTGGTTGTAGTGGGCGACTGAACGTAGTTCCGCTGTCAGCCTCCTTCGGTGTTTGAATAATGTTAGTAGGTTGGCGGACGTATTTCAGCGAGGCAAGACATCTTAAATTCTGTGTTTTAATCATTGCTCTGAACCCGTCTTTCTTAATGGTCTGTAGCGTGTAGGTGGATTGCATTCATAATGTTTCTCCGCTGCATGCTTGAAGTGACATGTCTTTAACGTTAGCACAGTAACGTTAGCACGGTAACGTTAGCACGGCCAAGTAACGTTAGAGCGACGGGCAACAACAGTGGCTAAATTATGTCCGATTTTTTAGAAACAAAAAACTTCGGAACAACAGACGGCTCCTCTCTTGAGCGCACGTTGTTCTGGTGTATCTCCGGTCTTTCTTTATCCTCTAGCTAACTTTCTTCTCGGTTCTTGAATGTGCAGTAGCGACCGGAGCCTCTCCTCTCTCCAGACTGTTATGCTACCTGGCTAGCTAGGCTAGCAGCTATAATGTTACCCAGCATGCTGTTGGGCGGTGTACATTTGTAAATGTAAAATTATTAGTGTTAGAAACTGTTTAAGTCACAAATTGTTATATGCTATGGTGTTTTATCCTTTTAAAGAGAGTTAGTTGTGGGTTATTAATTGTTGTGTTATAAAGTTACTACCATGAGTGAGAAGGGTACGCAGTTAACAGGGGTCCCGGTGCTACGACAGATGAAAAAAATAAATATAACTGGATCGGCCCGAGGATCTGTTCATTTTTCTGATCCCCGATCCAGCTATTTTGTCAATATCGGGGCCGATATCCGATCCTAATGTCGGATCGGTGCACCCCTAAAATATAATTAATGCAGTGATTCAAAATAAGTTCAATCATTTCATGCAAAACGTTTTCTGGTAAACACACACGCGCACACACACACACACACACACACACACACACACACACACACACACACACACACACACACACACACACACACACACAAACACACACACACACACAAACACACACAAACAATAATCTGTAATTTCCCCCCCTGCCATGCAAGCATATCTTAAAGCCAAGTATAAGGGGTTGAGGGTCGTGATCTTTTGTTTGGCTTTACATTGTCCTCTTAAAGAATGATTAATTGGCCTGCAAATCATTTGAATTCAGCCAGTGGCTGCTCCTCTCCATTTCAGGCACTCAGAGAAGTGACTGCTGATTGAGGGTATAACTGACCCCTGATTACTTGATTTGCTTTGCTTCACTGAGAAAAGCAATCTCCTCATTACTCCTAAGTTGTCTTTGACATCAAAGAGGCTTTCCAGACTCTCCCTTTAAACAGGAAAAGACTATGGTCTGAGTAATGCTGCTTTGTACTTCTACAGGGCAAAATTATAATGAAAACCTACTGCAAATATCTTCTTGGATGAACATTCAATTTCAGATTACGCACGTATCATATCTTCCTTTGTCATTACTCAGTGTTCAAACATTTCTTTTGTCTTCATCTGTCTCATATTCTTTATCAGCATGGCAAACAGACATTGTGTGTACTTGATAAATATTCTCCCCCGGAATTTACACTTCCTTGGTTCAGTGTTATTCTGATGCAAATCTCTGCACGGATCTGAAAAATTTAGAATCAATTGCATCATTGTCGGTTTTCAGAGCAGCTCAGGTGCAGCTTTGTATCCTCTGCCTGAGCCTTTCAGATTCCACAGAGGCGGAGTTAGTGTTAAAGCATAGCAGCAGCTTGGAGGTGTGAGCTTTTACTTGTCATTGAACCATTCTCTGAAACGACTGCTGCTCTCAGCAGGGGACTAGAGATAAAAAGAGGTGAGGGGAATGGTAACAGCTTCCAGCTTCATATTTGAACTATGAGCCTTGTAAACAATCCACCAAGCATGGAGAGTGACATTTACACACCATTGAGGTACATGCAGGGAAATCTCTCCCTGACCATAAAGCAATGGAAACTCCTGTTTGTCAGCCAAAAACTGTTTTTTTGGTGATTTTTACTGCATCTCAGCACGAAATGAGTTACAATATTGTTAGTCTCGGATTGCCAGACCTTTCTTCACAGCGCTGCGGAGGAGGGTCTGGCTAGTCCACACAGTAATCTGGGATGGGAGAGAAACGTGCTCTGGTTTATTGGGATTTCTTTAAACCCATCATAATCGTTTTGGGCGGTGCTAAGCGCTGGATGGAGCCACGGTGCCACTGCAAAATAGCCTTGGGAAGGAACTTGTTTTGGTGTACGTTCAAAGGTTTCTTTAGTCGTGCCCTAGAAATCTCTGATTCGAAATATGGTCTGGCTAGCTATCTCGATTTACCCAGCAGAGATCTGAGGAGCAGTTAACCATAGTCCTCATGAATCCACCGGAGTTTAAAATTACAACACAAAGAAAGCGGAAGGTAACGGCATATCCGAAAATGGACATCCGAAAAGAGTGACATCTGGCGGAATTTCCGGCAGAACGAGAGCATATACGTTGTGGATATAGACTACAATATTATATATGCATGGGTTTGATGGTGTAGTTGATCATCATTGACTTTTCTGACATTTTTGGCTTCAAACACTCAAAATCACTTCCTATCTAAAATATTTTCAGTAACCCCAAATCCTCTTATAAAACACCCATCTCCAAGAACTTAACGATGGTATGTCACAACACATTTAAAGCTGAAACAGCAAAGCGGTTTTATTATGGAACATTTTAGAAACACACTACATTATCCCTTCGTTAGACATTTTGTTGGGTTTCCATCTCTAATTAGCTCGCTCATTTGCAGCAGTTTGCTTACTCATATATCTGTTGAGGAAATGTGACTTTAATGTTTGTGTCATTACAGGAAAATATAACTGAGGAGGTTATCAGTTATGTCAGTGCTGTAGTGAGTCAGAGGCTCATTAAAGGTAATAAATTGCATAATGCCCCTTTAGCTTACCACTAAAAAATCCTGACAGGGGCAAAACTAGCCAGACATTTATTTTCTCCTTAGAAAGTTTTTATGATTTGAAAGTTATTTGAGTTTATAGCCCTGTGGATCCAAAAGCAGTGCCACAGCCTAAAATGTTTCCCATTTAGCAACGTCACAGAGGCCATTTAAAAGTACACCAAATGTTACTTGTGAGCATTGTTGGGATCTGTGTTTTCTTCTGCACCTCCGGGGAATAAAAACTACAATGCAAAAAGACCTGTCTACCCACATCTGCAGAACTGTCACTGAGCTACGGGGTGAGGTGGAAGAGAGAACAAAAGTCGGAGGTTAGCAAACAAAAAGTCAAAAGGAGTTTGTTTCAAAATAGAAGCAGAGCATGCAGGCATTACGTGCCCTGAGGAGTTTACTTAGAATGAATTAAAGATCTGTCATAACACTGGATAGAAAGCACTTGAAGTACCAAGATATCTTCAGATTTTGCCATGGTGAACTCCAGCAATGTGCATTCATAACGACACAGTAGTTTAATTGTGCGCTTTCTTGTTTTAATTAGTCATATAGACGTGATTTGTCTAGTAATATATCAAAGTACACCTATGATCTGTTCATTATTGCGAGACCTGTTAAATATTTAATTGGAAGCGTCTTCATTTTGTGTACTTGGTTAAATGCATCATGTTGATCTGTGCAAGGTAACATGTTTCTGAGCAGAGGGCAAAGGAAACCCCCACAGTTTGTATTCCTTTTTAAAGAAGCCAGAGGTGATATTGCTTCCATTCACATAACATAAAAAGCATATTTCATATATATACGGTGCAACATTCTGAAGTCTAGAGTTATCCGAGATGTAGACAGGGTTAAGAGGTAAAACATTTTTCTTTTCACTTTAGTTCATTTTTTACTTTAATGCAGGAATGCAATGATTACTCTATAATAGGTTAAGACCACAGCAAACATTAGAGGTAGTGTGCAATTTATCAACAGCCTAGTTTCAAATTGGGATTTCTTTTTGCCCCGTTTTAACTTGCCATGCCAAAGCTTTGCATTTGTGTTGTAGCTTTTGTATTTGTATAGTTGCATTTGCATTTCTGTTGAACCATCTCGGCCACCGTAGAGCAGGGCCTCTAAAGGAAGAGAAACACTTACTGCTAGGCAGCAGGGTGGCCCAAACAGCATTCATACTAAAACGTAATATGTTTAAAACTGATTTATTGGATACAGATTGGATTGGATGGAGCTAGTCATTGATGGTATGTGTCTTCAACTGGGAGGTAGAATTGAGGCATTGAATATTAGTATTGTCAACAGACCAATTCTATCCTCAACATTTAAAGTAATACTAATGTAAGCTCCAGTGGAAACAGTTGGAAAAGCATGTTTAAGGAACTCTGGCTGTACACTGTTAATTAAGGTCACTACAAAATGAGCAAACAATGCCATGGCAAACCAAGAAAAATGGAAATGTGCATTCACCTCTCCACAGTCCCAGGCACTAGCTGCAGCACTCCATCAGCATTGCTGCTGTTGGTGCAGACTTCCAGTGTCCACTTCAGTGACTCCAGCGTGGCCTGGCTGCTGTTCTCTCCACTGGAGGATGGCTCCAACAGTCACTTTGTTCCAGACTACAAGGCTCCTGGTTTGCTCCTCTGGACACCCAGTTGGCTGTCGTTCTGTCATGCACCTATTAGTAAAGTTCCTGGGAACAAGGTTTCAAATGTTCAGTATTTCACTATAACATTAAAGATTCATGACTTAACCCTCATGTTGTCCTCGGGTCAAATTGGTTTTTCAAAGTTTCTATGTCAGAAATTTGGGTTTCTTTCAGCGAAATTGCCCAAAAATAACATGGATGGTTCCATACAAGGTAAAATTAATGATTACCTTCTTTGAATTTAAATTTTTTTTTAAATTTTATATAGCATTTGAAAAAAAATGTTAATGGTTTCAAAACAGTATCCTGACTAAACTATGACATATACCAGTCTGTGATCAGCCCTCAACATACAGAAATCATAATTTCAGTTTTTTTTAAACAAAAAATTTGATATAATTTCATATTAATTAGGTTTATTGACCATGAATTTCAAAAAATAAGTGTAAAACTAGTGTTAAAGTGATGGTTCGAAGTAATTTCACCCTAGGGTCCTTTGCACCATGGCCTCGAGCCAAACACCCCCCAGAAGCTTTTTTCACCTGGGTCAAACATTGGGAGAGTTAGCATAGAGTAGCGTTATCAGCTGAATAGCTTAGCGCAGGGGCTAATGGACCCAGGTTTGTATCTCGTAAGTTACCCCACTAATAATGCCCGAAATGATACCAAACGTCTACACTAGTACAAATAGGTTATGCACTCATAAAACGATGGATTGGAAAGTTTGTAAGTACACCAGTAGTTTATGTAAATAACACTTGCCTGTTGACTTCTGCTCTCTGCTGTTGCTGCTGCTGCTACTGTTACCGGTAGTAAGAGCTCTTAGGGCCGTCTACAAATTACAACACCGAAAAGAGATACAACAAAATATTTATTAATTTAATGATTAAATAAGGTAATGTCTCCAAACTTACCTCAATTAGTACTTGTCTCCTGCTAGTTATACTACAGCACTTACTTTAAAAAAAGTTAAATTAATAAATATTTTTGTTGTATCTCTTTTCGGTGTTGTAATTTGTAGACGGCCCTAAGCGCTCTTACTACCGGTAACAGTAGCAGCATCCAGGAAATGTGTGTTCCTTAGGAGTTATTTAATCCAAACCACAATCTTTTTCCTAATCTTAACTAGTCATTTTGGTGTCTAATCTTAACTTTGCACGTTACAGCAAAACGGGCATTTTTGTGGAATAAATTTAACCGTAATGTCTCCCCAAACGACCTGCAGCTTGCGGTACTTTGTACCTGCCTCAAAGTCACCTATTCTCGGGTAACTGATCCACACACTACCGCTGATACAACGGAGGTCTGTAGCCGGCGTCACAAGGCTCTGTAGTGGCTTAAACAACTAGCAACTGTCGCTCAGCGTGATGGCGCTCATAGCCAGCCGGCGACATGTGACCACCCGGCGTCACATGACTTGACATGAATTGGCGGTCTCCTAATTTCGTAGGATATCATATGTTATGGTGTGCATAGATTTTCGTACGATATCATACGGACCCGTTCATGAGAATGCGTTGCATAAGGGCGTAACATTTAGAAGGGACCTGTCCCTACCAATATCTAGTGACTACTGAATTAATCTCTGCTAATAGTCCCGCCTCAATAATATAATTTGCCCTCCCTAATGTTGAAACTAAACCTACGCCCTTGACCTTTCACCCCCCTGACACTAACACTTCTGCTCCCAAACTTCCTGGCACTGTTGTTTTCTCAGTGGTAAGATGCTTGTATTGTGAAAATTGCCTCCTCCTTGGGGAGCTATTCAATCACTCTAGGCTCCAGCCCACAACAAAACAGGCAGTCCACCCAGAGAGAAAACTAATGTGTGATTCCGCCTATTTGCCATGGAGGCCAGGGAAAGCAAAATCTTCCTTTCGGAGGCAATAAATGGTCTGCTTCCTGGGTTATGGGTGCTCCAATGAGTTGATTAACTTCACAAGGACAAAATGAAACTTTTTGCTGACCAATTTATGTGATTGGTGGTGAGCCAAATGCTGTGTTAGAGGAGAGATGGGTTTCAGGGCAACACTCATCTCTTCAAATGAGACTTGTGAATTAAATCAAATTGAGAACATGCATAGGAATAACTGACTACCACTTTGGGAGGCCATGTACACAGACAACTCGACTTAGTGTCTTCATTAAATGGGCAGTCTGAAAAACACAGCTGATTGGCTGTGTGTGGTCTTGCATAGTGGCCCTGTCATTAATTATGGATACACTTGCTGGTGATGACACATCATGTCCGACTGACCAGAGCTGAGATAATGACAACTGAGGTCAAAATATCAAGCTCTACCTGCCCACATTTGTATTCTGGTCACTAACTCGAGGCCAGCCTCACAGGCATAATACTAGGCTAATGGATGTATAGAGCAGTGTAATATTTATCCAACTACTGGTCTGTCTGTGTGTGTGTGTGTGTGTGTGTGTGTGTGTGTGTGTGTGTGTGGGTGGTACAGTTATTTGTCTCTGTGCAGGGAATAACATAATAATTTTTTAACATGTGAGCATGTATGCTATGATTGATTCTTTTAATTACAGTTGTTTGCATTGGCAAGAAAAAGAGAAGTTAACTGACTGAAATGACTGAAGACTATTTGACCAAAAAGCAATCTTTATCCTGTCAAAACAAAGGAGGCATTTAGAAGACCTCAATTCAACTGAACCTTCCAGCAATTTCAGCAGAGTGCTAAGCTGAAGCAGACCTCTACCTATGTTATCTGGAAACTTTGCAATCCAACATGATCTTTCATTTGGCCTTTGATTATAAGTTTGAGAAGTCTCAGACAGCCAACACTGTCTTGCTTATAAGATTCAGATTTGATTTCACTTTATTTGACACTTAAAACAGCCACAGCGATCTTTGGCACAAAATATAAGTCAACAACAGACACTTCATAGGAATGATTGAGACTTAAAAGTTATCTGTTCCAATTTCTACTTGGATGTAGAATGCTATGGTAACTCTGATTTAAAATAAAAAGTGGATAATGACTCACAATCTGGCTGTGTCTTGTTATTAGTGCGACCCTACATGAAAACTATGTTAAAGCTTTTAGCTCATTGTAGCAAAATTCGTTATTTTCTTACTAGAATTGATTCTCAGACTAGCCAAAGGTGGGAATAAACATTTTCTGGCAAATATTTTTATTTCTCCATATCTCCTAACTCATTTGGTGTGCAGTTTTATTTCAAAGACTTTGTTTAGGCTTAATCATGTACCTTCAGTTTGTGCATTGACATTTAAATTGTGTACACGCTCAACTAATTAATCAAACATCTTCATTCAGTCACATCGGCTTGATGGCCACAGTCATTGGCATTGAAACCCACTCAACCTATCTCTCCAACCCCATAAGGATAATGGCATGGAAGACATGCTGCTAGGTAGTAGGAGGCTTTGTCATCTATTCAGCTTTCCAAGTCCCACCCTTCTTGTCGGTGAGTCACGACCCAGAAGTAGTAAGGAGTGTTAGGTCTGCTGCTGGCTGTCTGCCCGTGTCTCCTGAGACAGCAGGGAAGTGATTGTCCCCCTGCTTCTCTGGGACTAAGTTGCTCCATAGGCCAGCCCTCTGCCCCATGCCTCTGGGGCAATGGGATGACAGTGGCAGCCTGTCACAAAAAAGCAACATTTCTACCTAAAATGGCAACATCTCTGACTGTGCCTCTCATGACTATAGCTGCCTCAAAAAGACATGTTTTCTTGAGCACAGTTCTGCTTTTTCGTCCAACATCGGCTCACATGACGATGGTGCAAGGGAGTCAGCCCCCTCCCCGCACTTCTAAAGGTTCAACAGAAAGGGGGTCCCCCCTCTTTTTTAGTTTCAGCCTGACCAGTAGGTTACAGTTGGTCACTTTTGGCGACTTTCCTACTGCTCTGACTAGCAGACAGATCCAGGAAAGAAACCCTGACTGAAATTCTGACTGTGTCTTTAAGCCTTTTGTTATTGATCACCTGTTATAAGAGGGATGTTGAAGATACCTGACATGATTATATCTCTCTCTCTGGGTCTGTGTTTTTGTTTTTTTTTACCAGGGAGAGACGTGAAGGGGTAAGAGACGGATGCAGTTGTGTCTTAAGTGTTCACTGAGATCTGCCTTTTGTGACTTAAACTACACTTCTCATTTGCTCAGCAATAATGAGCAGGGAGTCTCACATGCCTTTGATAGTGAGTTTCATGTGTTCAGGTCATTCTCCACGCCAAGTTATACTGGGTAGCAGCTGTGGATGTAATACGACCCACACGTGTTTCTCACCTTTCCGTGGTTGTATAATATGATGCACTGAGACTAACCTTGTGTTAGACAGCTGTTCAACACCACCTTCTACATGTCAGTTAGGATGGATAAGGTGTGTCAATCAGTCAACCAGGCTTGAGTGGGTTATTGCTGACCTATGGCTATAAGGATGCAGCCTTGCACATTATAACCATGGTTCCACAAGCACAGACAGGGCCCTCTCACCTGCTGCCCTGTCAGTCTCATGGTTGCTGAGGAATTCATGCATGAGGAATACAAAGAATCAAGCTCTTACAGTATATGGAGCCAGTTTCAATCCATTGGCTAGACTCATTTTCACACATACAGTTGATGAGAAACTTATTATTTTATTGTTACATCGTTCTGGTTATGATTTCATAACTTTGGCTCCCCTCTTACAAATATAGCTTTCATTACGTATTAATGATAGCAAAAATAATAATAAATAGCTATTAGGGGCTAGATGAGCTAGAAATGCTATTGCTCCGAAATGTTAAAATAGGGAGTGGAGAGAGAGAGAGAGAGAGAGAGAGAGAGAGAGAGAGAGAGATGACGGACTAATCTGCCTCAGTGACTTTGGGACAGGCTTGCTTCTCCTTCAGGGGTGGTGAACATAGCTGAGAGCTGCCAGCCTGCATGCGCAAAGACAGACTGATCCCACATGAGCAGAAGAGACAAAAATGAGAGGAAAAGCAGAGCACAGTGGCAGAGCATAGTGACAGTGTACAGCACCACCTCAGAACTAAAAGGTCATGTGAGCAGTGTAGGTCTAGTTATGTAGTTGTAGTAACATATGTGGCTTCAAAATAGGATGTTTCATCAAGCATTGTTAACAGCTGAATGTGAATTATTCTTTTTTCCCTATTTGAAGTTGAATCACCAATAAACTAACTGTAAAACCTTAATTAGTGTTGACACCTTGCATCTCATCCATATATTTAGTAGATTCTCTTTTAGGCCCAAGAGTTTTTACAGAAAAAAGACATTTTTCTCGGAGTCCCATGAGTTGTTACTTAGCCACAGGCTCTTTCTCAGTTAGACATTGAGCGTGATTGTTTGATGCAGAGGCCTTATAAACAGCCTCAAGTGCAACTCAGAGAACAGGAGCTTTTAACTTGTAAGCAGAAGGTTATAAGACATTTTAGTCATGCAATTTCTAGGGAAGTTGAAGGACACTGCAGCCAATTGATGAATGAAAATAGTCAATTAAATGTTTTGCAACTCTTCAGAATTTTTTACTTTCTAAACACTAACAAGACCTTCAGTCATGGTTTTGCATGGTAAAACCTGTTAGCTCAATTTGCATTTAAAGCTTTTAAAACAACCCATTACATTTATTTTTCTTTGAGTTTCGGTCACTAATACAATGCATTTCTAATTGCTCTCATGGCTTTCATCAAGGTATTATACAAGATCTGAAATCATAGGAGCAATAAAATTTGGCATCATTGTGATCTAGATGAAACTGGATTAATTGCTTGGGTCATATTGGATAAATTCAGGTACAAGGAAAAAAGTGAGAGGGCATGTTTTGCATTTGAACTCTACCATGAAATAAGATAAAAAAACAAAAAACAAGTGCGATCAGATTAGCAGCAATCCATATATCCGCTCATCATTTTGCACTATGAGGAAATAATTCAACAATTAGCCCTGCCAGAATTTCCAATTAGAGGTCGACTGTAGCGAGGATTTTGCTCACAGCTGAGCACTCTGTTTATGACTGTCATTATTTTTCACTGGTTAGACTTACATTATAAATCTTAGTGTAATATCTGTGACATCCTGTTTGGTTCATTCAGTTTATTCTTACGCTTAAATCCATGTAAACATTGTAGGAGAGATTACATTTACTCCACTAACATTGATTTTGGCTATTTTTCTTCTCATCTTTCTGTTCACATATGATTGGCTGTGTATAGTCTTAGATTGGTTTTGGACACTACATGTTGTTTATCTCATCATACTGGCTATACTGAGTGTGTGAGTGTGTGTGTGTGTGTGTGTGTGTGTGTGTGGGGGGGGGCTGTATGTGCTTGTGTGTGTTCATTCATGCAGGCACACACAGGCCATCTGTTTGGGCTAGATAGGCCACCTTTTACCGATCCTGAACCCTAAAATGAATCCAGGCTATGTGCTGACTGCTGTGGACAACTTGGGCTATCTTACAGAACAAAAACCTAATTGCCAGACTTATCTCATTTCAAAATGTCAAGCAGAGGATAAATCCTATTTTACTATCATGGAATTACAAATCGTTAATCATGAATATCAACTTGTCACTGGGTGGAAACAAATAATAAATTGTGTTACTGCTCTGATTGATATGAAGTGAAAGTAGAATGTTCTGCTTTTTCTCTCTCACAAAGGCTCTCTTGATACCATTCTAGCGCCTTTTTCAACAGGAAATGTACCTGCTGTGCTCTGTGATATAGCTACATGTGCCCTGCAAGTGTTTATTGACTCTGGCTAAGATATCTCTGCAATTCAGCCTTACCACACTGCTGCTCATTCTTTGAATCAATTCAAACTCACACAAAACATGAATTTTCGCTTCAGCCAAAGGCGTTATCTTCACCTGTGTGCTTAGTTAGTCTGCGTGCTGAGAAAACAGATCAGCTTGTTGTCATTATGATGACGGAGGTGTCACTTGTCTGTCTGGCAAAGTCTACTGTATCCCTGGAGGTACTTGTACAGCTTTTGGATAAGATTAAAAAAGCCACCTAATGTACAGTGCACTATGCATGTCTTTGTGTGTGTGTGTGTGTGTGTGTGTGTGTGTGTGAATGCGTACTACTCTGAATAAGATTAAAGCAATACAAACAGACTTCTCTCTTCAGAAAGAGCCGAGGACTCCTCTGCTCCCTTACTTCCCTTCCTCTCCTCTTCTTCAGCTGCCAGTGTCAACGTTCTGGATCAGTGAATGGGCCAGATGGCTGCAGAACACAGTCCCCTCTCTCTCTCCCTCCTTACCTCCCTCCTTACCTCCCTCCTTTCCTCCACTACTTACATACACCGTTCTTTTTCAAGCCTTCCCCCCCTCCCTACGACACATCTCATCTCTTTTTCATCTCTTCTCACCCTTCTATCTGTACTCATACTCTTCTGTCTCTCTCATGGCGCTGTAGTAGAGGATACACTTCTCTCAGTTGCCCAGGGCTCTGCTGTCAAGCCTTTCCCAAGCTCAACTTCCAAAGCCTGACGGCTGTGTGTCTCCTGCGCCGTTGCCCTGAATAAATGAAAAGGAGCCTATACGGACACATTCCTCACTCTCCTGCTCCTCATCCATCTCTTGATCTTCTATACAATTCAGAAACAGACGCATTAGCATTTTTTAAGAAATAAAAAGGGGAACTAGAGGGACTATCAGTAAACCAAAACCACCAACAAACCTCTCCTTTTATTTTCTCTGTACAACCTCCCGCAATGTGTTCATAACAATCATGTTTGGAGGTGTTTACTCAAACTCAATGCATCAAGTAACCACAATGGCACCATATGAACTTGCAGGTCTCAGCTCTCGCTGACAAGCCTGCTACAGTGTGTTGCCCACTAGAAGAACAGACTACAGGAACCTAAGATTGTATAACAGTTACTCATTGCTTGAAGAAGGCGGTCTCAAAAATCAACCACTTGAAATGGTAAAATTCTGATTTGTAGTTTGAATCTTATAGGTTTGCTTCTAATTTCGTAGTGTGCATCAAATAACAACTATAAACAAAGTTAACTTTTTGCTATTGTTTGGACACAAAGTAAAGACGGCTGTGGCTAAGGAATCACTATGTGATAGCAAGTGGATTTGTGTAAAGATACACAGTATGAATAGCCTGACAGCATAATGCATGTGTGTTTGTTTTTACCTGCATTTGGCTGTAATTATCTCAATTATTACCCCTGCTTGTTCAAACCTGACCTGTACACGAGGTCACAGGCGAATATGAGAGTAATATTGTGGTGATGGCCCTGAGGGAATTTATTATCATGGACACCATGCAGGTTGTGCTACATAAACTGTCAAATCAATACTCATCATTTAGTATAACACGTGTGAAAGGTGAAAATGTAATTTTCGCCTCTATTTGGCTGCTGCTGACTAACAGCCTTGAGTGTGGCCAGAACACATATAGTGCAGGCATTAAAGTCATCTGTTCTCATAAAGAGTCACAACCCTTTGAGCTTGGTTAGCTTTCTTTTGATTTTTATCTCCTTTCTCCAGTAGAATAGTGACTGAAGGTGGTTTTGTGTGTCTCTGTGTGTGCGTACTGTAGTCACTACACATATACAGATTCTCATGTCTGTAAAGGATGTGGGAAAGCCAATTACAGTGTTACAGCTCTGACAATATGACAGCTTTTCCACCATGATATTGCAAGAAAGCTACTGTTTGCTGAAAACTTTTTTTTATCCAGATCAATACCCTTGAAGGTGTAATAGCATATGCCCAGAATTAATGATGGAACATGTGTGTGTATGTGCATGTAACAATCCAGAGAAGTGTATCCCTGAGGCATTTCTCTCTGGAGTTAATTACAACATAACCATTAGGCACAAGGCATGCTGGTCTCTGCTGGAATTGGGTTTTAATTGGACCGCCTTAATTGGTTTATTGCACTTGGAGGTAGAATTGAATGTGGCGGCAAAATCTTGCTTTGAGGTTGCAGTATGGGAGCCAACGTGCAACGGCTGTTGAACAGTTCTGGAGATTTTCAGTCCGCCTCAGCTTGACAGATTCTGTATTATTAATGACTTCAGTTTGGTTGCCAATGTCTTGTGGCACTTGGTGGTTTGCTGTCTTTTCACAAACCCGTTTTAAACAAATTAACACATTGATGTAAAGAGCCAAAGCTGTAATTTGTTGAAATGAGGCTAATGGTAGGGCTGTGTTCCCTCATGACTGGGTTCACACAGTCAAGTGGGTAATTTAAACAAGGTTCACAGATAGCAATGGTTAACATGGTATTATAAACCCAGCTGCTCCTCCTTTAGTGATATTTAACCTTTTCATTATCTATTACAATTAGGTTACTGACAAAATAACCTCCAATACCTGCTCTCTTCGACATCCTGTTTGACCTGCTCCTTTCTCTTTACTTCTCGGTTGTTAACATCAGTCAAAGCACACATTAAAATGACACCAGTTGGTCTACAATAATGTGCACATTGTGTACAATTAAAGAGGGCATAGTCACTCTTTCACAATTTTGCCAAGGGCATGAAACTCATGTTAGTTGTAATCAGTGCTTAATTTGTAAAGTGGGAGGTCCCGGAGCCCAGAGGGGGGGTGGATCCGACCACTCAAAACGGGGGTTGGAGGTAACGGAACAAAAAAAAAATGACACTGCCTAGTAGCTTCTCTAACTAAAAAAACCTAAACAACGCTGTTTGTACATCAGGGCAATGTTTATTTCTATTTCAGAACATGCACTGCGTCGGTGCGAAATATAAAAATAAAAATACACTGCAACAATCGTTTTCACAAGCAGCAATTATCCATCGGACTATTAAATTAACCAAAACAACCTATCGTGGTCTCCACATTCTTGATCGGCAGAAACGGTTTTTGCTTGTTTGGGATCCGACTGGCCAGCATATTTGAACAAGTTAAGCAAACTTTGTTGTCTTTTTGACATTTTTCCTATGAGTTAAATGAGGCTATAACAGCAATCTCAACCAGCACAAGCGCTTGTGTCACCTGAAGTGAAGCGGTGCGCTGTTGAAGTGTCTCCCCTCCCTCCGTCCCTCTCCCCCCTCCGTCTTACCCTGAAAATTCATGAACATGTTCCGGCGTGTTCCGGCTCAAATTAAGCCCTGGTTGTAATGAAATGATAATATGAGAATTGTCCTTTTTGTCTGAGTTATAGTTTGTAGCAGGTGCTATAGATAGTGATATGAGCAGTAAGATTCTACACACAACGTAAGGAAAGGGGCACTCCTTACAACCTCAAATATAGTGATAAACTATATTGTAAGTTAAAGTGATGGTTCGGAGTAATTTCACACTAGGGTCCTTTGCACCATGACCTCGAGCCAAACACCCCCCCAGAAGCTTTTTTCACCTGGGTTGAACATTGGGAGAGTTAGCGTAGAGTAGCGTTATCAGCTGAATAGCTTAGCGCAGGGGCTAATGGATCCAGTGATGTATCTTTTAAATGACCCCACTAATAATGCCCGAAATGATACCAAACTTCTACACTAGTACAAATAGGTTATGCACTCATAAAACAATGGATTGGAAAGTTTGTAAATACACCAGAAGTTTATGTAAATAACACTTGACTGCTGGCTTCTGCTCTCTGCTGTTGTTGTTGTTGCTGCTGCCGGCAGTTAGATGAGTGCTTAGGGCTGTCTACAAATTACAACACCGAAAAGAGATGCAACAAAAATATTTATTAATTTAATGATTAAATAAGGTAATGTCAAATATAATAATAATTACCTCAATTATAACTTGTCTCCTGGTAGTTATACTACAGCGCTTACTTAAAAAAAAAAAGTTAAATTAATAAATATTTTTGTTGTATCTCTTTTCGGTGTTGTAATTTCTAGACGGCCATAAGCACTCTTACTGCCCGTTAGGTAGCAGCAGCAGCAACAGCAGCAGAGACGAGAAGCCAACAGGCAAGTGTTATTTACATAAACCTCTGGTGTACTTACAAAGTTTCCAATCCATCGTTTTATGAATGCATAAACTATATGTACTAGTGTATAAGTTTGGTATCATTTCGGCCATTATTAGTGGGGTCATTTACGAGATACATCACTGGATCCATTAGCCCCTGCGCTAAGCTATTCAGCTGATAACGCTACTCTACGCTAACTCTCCCAATGTTCGACCCAGGTGAAAAAAGCTTCTGGGGGGGTGTTTGGCTCGAGGTCATGGTGCGAAGGACCCTAGGGTGAAATTACTCCGAACCATCACTTTAAGACAGCGTTAAGCTACAGTGTGTCGTTTCGGTCTCCCCCATGAGGAATTCTAAGTAATGACAACAAAACTGTTGGTGCATCCACATTATACAAGTCTTCCGTAATCACGCACCACCCCCACCCCTCCTCCACGCAGTTGCTTGTAGCCAAGGAGGATACAGAGAATTAAAAAAACAGGATGGACTCTTCAGAAGAAGTAATTATCTTCACTCGATTTTCTGCGCTCAAAAGTCGCCGGACGACACAATTTTCTGAACATAAACATACTGAGAAATATAGAGAGAGTTGTGTGGAGCTGATAGTCTTAATTAGCTTTGTAGCAACTCATTTAGCGATGGCTTGAAAGTAACGAACGTTCATTAATATAAAAAAGTTACGCACTAAAGCATTAAACTAAAGTTTTATTCAATCCGTTCAATAGCTGGTAAACAATCAATCCCAGAGTATTAAATTAATTTGTCTATACTGATATGCAGTGGTGGAATACTTCGTAACTGTACTTGAGTAAATTGTTTTACGTATCTTCTGATCAGTTTTTCCCCCTGCCAAAACGTCTTCCTGACCGTCACGTACGGCGACGAGACGAGCGATGAGAGCTCAGCTGCTCTGAGGCTTTACGGATGGTTTAGAGCCTGGTGGTCATTTCCTGAATGGTCTCGAAAAGCGACTCCGTCAAGAGAGGGTGGTTCATTACATGGAGGACAGACCAGAGTTTAGTTTTTTGTTTATTTTTCATATATATACAGTATATCTGAAAAATATACCACCTTAGTCT
The DNA here is from genome assembly GCF_010015445.1 of Perca fluviatilis. NCBI lineage: Eukaryota > Metazoa > Chordata > Actinopteri > Perciformes > Percidae > Perca > Perca fluviatilis. Next base: position 29,708,499 of record NC_053117.1, read on the forward strand.
ATAACGGTCTATAAGGTTTAAAGATATATAATCATTTGGAAATAACGATTTATTCTCTTATGTCTATAACGATTTATTCTCTTAGACATTAAGAGAATAAATTGTTATGCTTTTACTTTTACTTAAGTAGGGTTGTCATTGTGGTACTTCTACTTTTACTAAAGTACATATGTCTCTGGCTTTTTGTACTTTTACTTAAGTACTGATATTCAGTACTTCCTCCACCACTGCTGATATGTGCACTACTTCTAACTGAGTAATGTCAGACATTTATACTAGAAAAATGACAAAATAAAAGCTCAAGTCTTTTTGGGTGTGTTCTTAAAGGACACTGTTACACAATGAAAATATAGGACACACTTATAGCTATGATGCAGCAAAGTTCAATAATTAATCCATTCTTTGTTCTTTGTTTTGTTGAGATTTCAAATTCCATATGAATTTAGTGGCAGTATTAGTTGATTAAACATACTGCATGGTTACCTGAATTACCACAAATTCATGTGTCAACTTGTATTCATTGGTTAATTCATTTCATTCTACACTACAGTGACTTAGCAGACCAAAGCTGACGGTGCAGTTCTCAATGTCATTGACTGAAATGTAATGAGGATGGATAAAACTGGATGGAGGAGCTGCTAAAAATAACATGGGGAGTTTAACATTGCTCTTTCAAAAACTCAATTTTAGATCACTTTTGGGAACTAAGATGTCTACATGGTACTTTAAGGAGGAACTTTGCACCCAGCAGTAAAAAAGCCAACAGGATAATCAAGAACCCCAACAACCCCAGCCACCAACTGCTCTGCCTGCTGCTGTCTGGCATCCAGTCCCATGCCACCAGACTCAGGTCATAAGACTTACTCTGAACAATTCAGCTCCTGAACTCATCACTTTGCCACTGTCATTTTACCTTTAAATACGTTCATTTACTGTTTTTACACCTGCTTACATCTCTCCATATATTTACTTCTAATTACGTATATAGGCCTACATTACAACCCTGTTTACATTACAGTTTATTCATTTTGCATTTGAGTGCTACTACAAATATATGTTAGTGTATTCATATTTTATCCCTATATTTAAACTTTGCACTGTTTATGTCTCAGAGTCCCTATTTTTAACCTATGTGATTTTCTTTGAGATGTTTTTTTTTCATTGCTAATGACTGGTGCTTTGTAATTGTTGCACATATGACAATAAATACAATGAAATTTGACAGCAGTTTATTTTCAACTGCTTATACAGTGCCTGCAAGTGTATTTCACATGAATGAATACTAAAACCTCTTATATATCTTAAAGATAAAGAGTCTTTTAAACATTTCTTGTTAAGTTAAATTAAAACTGGGCTTAGGACACTGAAAAATGCCTTAAGCTATATTTTGGTTATTGTTACATACAGTATCTTTCTAATTACTGTGGATCACTTGCCAAATGTATATGGCATTATGTCATGTTGGTGCAACTGTGGTGCAGTTTTAATGCAATATGTTAGCAGAAACATTTAAATCCAACAATCCTTTGTAGGAGAGTCAGAGAAACTAATTTCTTCCTACGCAGAGGCCCAGAATGCAATGCTGTGTTAAGGACACAGCGCACGTTATCACAACAAGAAAACTACATACTTGCTTTTTTGCTTTTACCTACTGTACAACCCACAACTTCATGCAACAAGTTCAAGTCTGCTCCCTGGAGGTTGTCAAAAGTAACTGTGGGAATTGTAGTGAGGAAGAAGTGGTTGAAGAAGTAGACAAAGCAGAAAGTGAGTGTACCAGAAAGTAAATTACAACAGTTAATCACAATTTCTCTTCTGAAACACACTGCACAACAGAGATTGATGAAGTGTAACCCTGCTGAATTTGATCTAAAGCTTCTTTTTTTTTTTTGAAATCCAGAAGGCATTCCAAGAAAATAAAAGTCCCAATGTCCAGATACGTGTTTCGATATCGTTTCATCCATTTCACATCATGCGCGTGCGCACACACACACACGCACACACGCGCCTGTACGCTCCTCAGTCTCTTTTTCTTTTGACTTTGAAGACTTCAGATACTGTACCAATCCTATACCTGGGCCTGCTGCTATTTCTTATAGAGCATCTGCATCTCTTTCCCCAGGTATTTTTGTACATTATAATGAGCCGCAGTACGCTGTGAAATTTCTGCAAGCAGGCATATTACCGCAGCTAATACCTGCATGAGAAACACTAAAACAGGAAGCTAGTGTGTGTATGAATGTTTGAGATATTACAGGGGCAATCAATATGTATAGTCTAGTGGGAGGTGTGAAAGAGTGCAGGATCACAAAATATCATGACAACAGAAATGTGAAGTAAAGAAGATTCCGGGAGGTTTTCTAAAACCACTCCATGAATCAAAATTGAACCCATGTTCAAAAGCAGTTCCAGTGTGGAATAACATAGTGACTCATACAGATACAGTATGTGGGAAGTGCTCAAAAAAAGATGTTTTTTTTTTGTTGTAAAAAACATTCATGAATAACTTTAGAAATACACTGTGCCTTTGCAAGGGTTGTAACAAAGGAGAGAGTAAAACATATAACCAGTGTCACTCCACTTTTAATGGAAACGCAATCCCTTTGGCTTTTAGTGGTGATTTCAGCTATATTTGAAACTTCTGAGGACGTAGAAGACAAGGTCACGCATCACCTTGTGAATAGACTATTAAGTTGTTTTGCTCAGGGATGCTGGCCACAGCAAACCTGCAGTTCTGCTTTCTTCTAGTGTTTCGAATGCATGTCAAGGCTAACTGGCCTCAATTAACACACTAAAAGATTGAGAGACAACATTTTGCGGCAAACAGTTTTCATCATAAATACACTTTTCAGAATTAATAAATGTGCTGTAGCACTGGTCGGGTCTTTGGTGTGTAAGGAGCTCACTCTCCGGCTTTTGCATTTCTGCTGTACCTGTGGCTAACAGTGGTAACTTTCAGGTTTTATATAAGGGGCTGTACTCGGCATTACTATAGCAGCAAATACATATTTGCTATGTAAAGATATAGTGGAGTAACGGCATCCTAAACGGCACACTCCCTCTGTGTGTGTTGTAATCCGAGCTTCTCTCTTCTTGGATTTGATACCCAGTCCGGCCAAGTGAGCTTGTTTATGCATGTGATTGCCTTGTGTGTCGGTTTCAGACACTGAGGGTTGTGACAAGCGCCAGTATTTGATGAGTTATGGAATGGTGTGTAAGAGCCATGTGGAGACAAACCCAGCACCACTTTTTTTCAGTGTTTAGAGTACAGCACCTTCAACAAAATATGTGGCTTGGAAATAGGCACGTCTGGCAAATGATGAATGGTCTAAACAGTGTTTTGAATGCTGATCCACTGGTTGTGGTGATACTCAGGAATTACCTTTTAATACAGACAATACAAAACAAGTTGCAATACAAAAAACACAAGCAATTACCATCGCTAAGTAAGATTCAAAGCATACATGTGTGTTAAGGTTATGTTGACAAAAATATTAAACCATTACCATAGTTGTTCCCTAACCTTAACCATGTGATTACCATTGTAACCATGATGACAAATGTCCCCTAACCCACTTACTGTTACTGTTGAAAATACAACAATGAAAAACATGCTGCAATGTAGCTTTAATTTTAACATGATATTAATTCCTACAGTATACATTATATAACCTTGTGTCTTTAAAGTGCGCTAGTGAAGTACTAGTGAGTAGGTGCTGCTATTTCATAATGAGAAGTGTGACTGCTGGATCCACTGAGAGATCATTAGAGACTTGCTGCTCGGTGAAGGACATGCTCCCTGCTGAATAACACAAATCCCTGTTCAAACTGAAGGGATAACTAAAGGAATAACATGAGCTCTGCATAAGAGCAGCTGTCTCGCCACCAATCATGGCAGCTATCTTAATTTATAATTTCAGTGTCAGATCGAAAAGATTGTCAATTAGCTGCTTAAGACAAATCTTAAACTGATAATCACTGCTGCCGTGTAAAAACCCTGTGCCCAATTCTCAGGATCTGGGAAAACAGGGCTGTTTTCATCTTGACCATCTCACTTTTGTCTTTGATTTCATTTATCATTTTTGAAAGGTCTTCATACGACAGCAGCAATATGTTATTGGTCTGACAGCTGCCTTAAATGTCCTAGATTTGGTTCCCCTCAGGATTCCTTTTGTACATAATGCTTGCAGTTAAAATCTGCAATACTGTACAGATGCATTTTTTGTTTGCATTTGCAAATTCTTTGTAGTTTGCTTGTTTCATGACGTCCTTTGCAAAGGCATGTACTAGCCAAAAGATTTAAATCAATATCAGCATTCAGCTTGAAGCCTCCTTCTCCATCATCATAATGTGATTTATGTGATGTTTCAGTGGAGTGACAATGTCCCCTAGTTCGTATCAAACCAACCCATTTTGTCTACTCAACAATCACATTCACAATATGCAGAGGCTTTAATGTTTATTTTTGATGACCCCTGTGGGATTTAAGGGTTAATTGTGAGGATGCTTTTCTTAATGAGAATCAGAATCAGTAATTGCAATGCTCATTAAGAAAAAGAAAAATGTATTGGTACCAAGGCAAGCATTTAGTAAATAGCATGAAACAACAGGGCTATTGATGCCAGCCCTCTCCTCATTGTTGCAAACATTGCAGTATTCAAAGTAGGGATGCACCGAACCCAGAGTTCGGGTTCAGATTCAGCCGAATATTGGGCTTTTTGACGGGGTTCAGTTTCTGCCGAACCTTAGAATTTTTTTCCACCGAACCGAACTCTACCAAAGAGAAGGAACAAGAGGCGAAACTCAATAGAACGTTCCATTGCAACAAATGCACACATGACCGAGCTGCAGCTCCGCCATCTTGGACTGAACGCAACACAACGTTCTATTGAGTTTCGCCTCTTGTTACTTCTATACTCTTTGACTCTACGTTCGCACTATGCGTGCTACGCTAGTCGACGTAATGACGCCGCCGTTGATTACAGGAATGTGTTTATGTAGGTGGACCGCTCAATGCAGTAGGCTGTGAGAAAGTGAAAATGGAACTCGTGAGCAGAAAAAGTGTTGTTTGGCAGTACTTTCAGTCAAAAGAAGGCGATTCACGTCAAGCTACTTGTTCAATTTGCAATGCTCATTTGTCTCGTGGTGGCAAGGGCCCTAAACACACAGTTTTTCTGTGTTTTTTGCCCCCAACGGTGCCTTCCAGCCAGCGCTGCCTGGAAGGCACCGTTGGGAGGCACTGGTTATGGTTAGGGTTAAGGTTAAGGTTAGGGTTAGGTGCCTTGAAGGCAGCGGTCACAGCGCTGCCTGGAAAGAGCAGTTGGGGTGAAAAAACACCATCGAGCAAACACACAACCTCGCCGCTGTTAAAACATTTGCGTATGAAACATCCGAATGAATACGAGTTGTGCATGAAGGAATCTACAGACAGCAGCCAAAATGAAGCAACTTCAGGTAAGGCAAAGGAAGGACAGTCACAGATAAAAAACTTGTGTTAACCAGACATTGTTTACTTCATTAATGTGTTTACTGTTTTAATGGACTGAGGATGGGAGTAGGATTCGGTTCGGGGATCGGCAGAACCTTAACCAGTGGGTTCGGTATTCACCAAAAATCTGGGTTCGGTACATCCCTAATTCACAGACAATGTTAGCAAGGAAATGAAAACCATTTGCTTGGAACACGTCACACCAACTGTCACTTGGGATTAATGACAGAAGTTGCCCAGCTTCTTCTAGTAGTTGAGAACTTAGATGTATTTTCTGTGATCTACAAAGCACATGGATGGAGACATTCATTTACAAGTATAGTACAAGCTTGTTGAGCTCTCCAGTGACAAAGCAAGACGTTTTGTTCTGACACCTTACAATTAAAATATGCCTTTGTCTCCACAGCTATTTTTGTCACACGCTCTCAGATGAGTAAATCTTGGGAAAGAGGCATATTCTTATATGCACAAAACTTGATCATCAAAAATGTCCAAATCTAAATGACTTTACCATTGAAACTGGACATTGGATGTTTTTCAAATGTGAGATGTCAAATGTTACCTGAAAATAGGCGCCACTTCAAAGGGAATAATACCCTCTTTTATGCGGATTTTGAACCCTGTAAGTTTTGAGGATCAAAGTGCAGACGTGCTGTCTAATAAAAAAAATGCTCTACTCCTTGGTTTGGGAAAACTTTGCTGTGTGAATTTAGGACTTGACGGCAAGGGGATTGCAATGTCAAGCTGTGTTGGCCAAGCAATGCATTATACTGTTACTTTCCCTCAAAGCTGTGAGTTTGAAATATATAAATGTCACACTTTTCTCCAAAAGGATTACTGTGGAAGAAATGGATGTTTTCAGACAACAATGAAACTTAATCGTTTGTCTGGACACCAAATAAATAGACCCTATTTAAGGTGCATTGTGTGACATTGCCAAAAATATTGTTTCTTTTTGATGGTGTTAATTTTCATTACTCTTTATATACATTAAATCTAGGTTGTAAAAATCTGAAGACAGCTAGGCAGGTATCTCAGAGTTCAAGGAAAGTGTAATTGGCTTTTTCCCTCTGGATTCCTTGCAAAGCCAAATGGCAGACAGTTTAAACCACTTACTAAACATTCTGCAACCATTTACCCAAGGCTCTTTCAGTTTGTGCCACTATTACCACAAAATGCTTTATAATAAGGGAATCAACTGTAGTAGATAAGTGATTTACCCTGTCATGATCATCTTTTGTGGGAGCAAGAAAAAAAGAAAAAAAAGAAAGGCTCCTCTGAGTAATTTAAAGCCCGTGTCCTAGATGTGTGAGATTGGATATATGATGTCGATTACACAAACTGAGACCCTTTTATGTGACTCTCGTAGAGCCGGCGAGACGTCACTTTATCACTTTGCAGCACACATGGGGCTGGTGGGCACTGCTGGCAAATTTACAGTCAGTGCCAGTGTATGCCTTGCTATTTCATTAAGCTAATATATTCCACCACGGCTGAGATGCTGCGAGGAGCTGGCCCTGATGTGCCTTTACACAGACACCCTGACCTGAATCTCTACTCCACCTCTGTCTGACACATCCATTACACTTCCCTCACTGGTTCAGCCATCAACTCTGCCAGCATATGGCAGGGTATGCGTCATTTCTTTGTTTACAAGATGGCGGTTGGGTAGTGTTACACTGCAAGGAGATGTTTGCAATCTGGAATCTGCCAGGATTAGCTGTTAATTTATGTTCAGCATTTAGCTTCCAGTTTCACATGTAAGAATCTGTCGTCATCAACAAACAATTGCCTCAAATGAGAGTGACTGGCTGGTATCAGCTCGCTTTAAAGAAATCCTGAATATATTTTGAATTAGTTACATTCTTAAATGCTATTTCACCACAATATTTAGACCCATGGATGAGACTTTTTTCCATTGGTTTTCTGGCAATTTCTGTCTCAATCCTCCTGCGGATTGCCTCACAGCGTTTTCTCACCAATTATTTATGAATTCCAATTCATAATACATTCTTAGGTGACAGTTCTCAGATGGATTCCCACAGAGAGATGGATGCATTGGTTTACAGACTGGTCATATTCACCAGGAAATTCTCAGCATTGCCTTGGACAACTGGAGAGATAAAATGATGGAAGAGCAAACTGGAGCTGAGGCCTTGGAAAAGCCTTTGCATAAATCTTGATCTGACTGATGCGTGGTATTACTGCAGATTATGATATTTCTTGCATAACATCCTCAGAGGTATTGAGTAATATAAAGTTAAAATCCATACAAGCTGATTTAAGATGATAAGAGGTTAGTGTGATTTATTTCAAAGATACTGGGCTCACGACAAGGTCGCACTGTGGAGCCATTAACAAGCCAGCGGCCAGTTCCCACAAGTCATCAACATCATCTTTTCATATAGAAGCGATTGTCTACCAGCTTGCTTGTTATGTGTGTGTGTGTGTGTGTCTGTGTGTTTGTATGAGAGATGGGGCTTGGTGTAACTGATATTATTATAGAATGCCTGTTGCAATGCATCGGAGACCCATTATGCAAGGCGTGTTTGTTGCATGTCTTCTGGATTTCTCTTTGGTTATTGCAAGTTTCTATTTATCAGGATTCTTTGCTGCTGTGAGAACAAAAAAACATCTTTGATAACATTGAAATTTAAATTTCCACCTCTCAGCAAAGAGCCTATTACTTAAACAGCCTTGGACCTGACAATACAGCTACAGCTTAGTGCTGTGGGAGGTTATGAAGTTAATTCCATACTCTTACTTATACAAAAAGGGTGTAACAACAATGCATTAAAGCACTTTTTAAGATATGGCTTGTGCGTAGGTGTGTGTGTTAAGGGTTTGATTGGACTTGCCTAAACACAAGCCATGTCTATTTTAAGACTGGCAGAGTTAAAAGGAGCATAGTGGTATTTAAACCCATTTAGTTTACATTGTTACTGAACATTTATCAAGGCATACTATATTTTTATTATTCTATATTTTATTATTTATTCTGATGAATAAATGTCTATCTTCCCAAGCAGCCTTCAATTTCAATTCACATTAGTTTTGTTTGAAATAATCAACCTGATATCACATAAAACTTGCTTGAGATAGGCAATCGAAGGTCATCCATCGCAGTAAACATGCTTTTGTTGAACTGTTTACAGTGTATGGAAAACTGAGCTCTTGAGATGCCTCTAAAATCACATTGCAGTCAACAAGCAAATTATTGATGTTGTTGAAAAGGATGCTGTTAACTGGAGTGTTTGCTGTATTTAAAAGGTTGCTGTACAACTGCATTGCTTCCATTTCCTAAAATTGCTTGCTTCATTTCCCCTATTGTCATATTGCCAATCACTAACTCTCCGTGAAATAGACCTGTTTCATAGCAGCCATTTTCACTTGTCATTATAGGAAAAGCACAGGCGTTACTACTAATAACATTAGCTCCGTTATTTCCATGAGTCCCGGTAATCCATGCCAGTGAGACAGTGAGCCAGTATGAACAATACCACCCTAAAACGAGAGCAGCTGAAATTTAGCCATCATTAATTTCGTTATTCACACTTGTGCTTCTCCTGCTGCGACATGACAAAATGTTTTCTATGAAAAAGGCGAGCCTGCTATTCCCTTCCTGCCCCTGCAGTAGTCCTTGGTGTTGTCCATCCCCACCCATCACCTAACTCTCACACCCACTCGCACACCTGTTCCCAATCCCCTAATTAACTTCCCAGCTGGCCTCTTGCCTCCGTTCCCGCCCGATTGTCTATTATGCGCTGACCTTTAAGCTGCCTGCTTGTTCTGACCATTTGCCAGATTTTTTGGACTTGTTGTTGCCTGCCTATTATGCCACATTTGCTTTGTTTTTGGGTGAAGTGACGAATTGTAGGTTGGAGGTAGATTGTCACAGGGTGCATCATGGATTTTTTTTTACAGATTTTTGGGGTGTCAAGTGTACAACATTGCTAGATTTAGTTCTGAAAAAGGAAAACAATTGCTGCATTTAACACTATAAAATTGGACCAGGATTAATAGCTAGTGTATGTGTTAGATACACCAAGCAACTTTCAAGTCTCTGCAATTAATTTTGATGCTGCATATGAATGAAAGCGAGTATGTCCTAAGGAGGTAGAAAAAGATGCATTAGGATGTGCAAAGGCCCCATGTGCAAAGGCTCAGTCCTTACCGCAGCAGCCGCGGGTTCGGTTCCGACCTGCAGCCCTTTGCTGCATGTCATTCCCCCTCTCTCTCCTGTTTCACGTCTCAAGCTGTCCTGTATAATAAAGGCCTAAAATGCCCAAAAAACAGAGGTACAAAAATCACATTCATCATTCAGAAAATATTTTCAAAATTTTATTTTCAGTCAAAGACCCCTAACAAGAAAAATAATATACCGTGGACCCTTCATATGTCCCTTGTAATAATTTAATGTAACCTATTTTTTACACTACTATTGTCTTAGCTATGTTAAAGGACAACACAAGAGAAATGCACAAGCCATTTTTTTTAATACCAGGATCATTTAAATGAATGAATCTGAAAACTTTTCACGGAGTCCCTGGCAAAGTGCCACAGACCGCTGGGTCCAGGGACTGCACTTTGAGAATCAATGCTTTAGAAATGGTTGGCAATGATGTTAAGCACACACAATGCCAGGGGTAAAACATGCAAAACCACGGGCCGTAAATTACCACAGACATTTGACTGTGTGGAGGTAAAAGCTATTTCATGTCTGGCATCTCTCATTTGTGATAGGTCTGCAGGTCTTTTTTGAAAATGAAAACACATGAACCTATTCTGGTACAACCTCTGAATACAATTATGAACCTAAAAATGAGCATAATATGAACACTTTTTATATATATATATATATATATATATATATATATATATATATATATATATATATATATATATATATATATATATATATATGGGTCATATGCAGCCTGTAGGCCCAGAAGGATACAATTGGTCTAGCAGTTGGCAGAAGACAGAAGTCTCTCTTTCTGCAAAACTACTCAAATATCTGGATCTTACGGTAAGTTCAGAGAAACAAGCTGAGGTAGCGGCTGCTTCCAGCCCCTTTGCTGATGTGCCGAACAGCATTGGAGAAACAGATTTGTTACGTGAAACTACTCAGTGTTTTTACCTGTTTAAATCACCGGGTCTGTTTATTTTGGAGAGGAGGAGACCTCTATGTCATTTCTATAAAAATAGACTCAGGAATGCACGGCTGTCTTAACCGTGTCATTTTGAAAAAAAAGATAACTTTTAGAAATATGGCATTTTAAATCTGTTTCTCTACATGCATTTATCTTTATTACATTTTTTTGATTGTTTTGCACACTAACACAATGTATTTTTGATTTTGTATTTTTGATATTTGTGTATGTCCTTTGGTTGTGATTTTTATATAAGCTGTTACAGGTTTCTACCACACCCTCACATGTATTTTTGTATTTCTTGTAATTTTTTTTAATGTTCTGTGAAACAAATTAACTAAAACGATAGTTACGTTATTGTAACTTCAGATTCTATGAGTATAGGCGTAGCCCTCTAAGCCATGCTATGGGTTTATCCCATATGGGTATAAACCCATAGCGTGGCTTAGAGGGCGAAGCCTATACGAAATAGAACCCCTGGATCTTAAGTTATCTTAAGTGCCGTCTTTTGTTATTGTTTAATTGAGAGTGATAGAGAATTACATTTTGTACGTTTAAATGTAATCTACCTCACCTTTTGGTTATGGTTTGTCTGTGTCTGAGAGCACAAAGCACATTGCCTGTCACAACGTCATCCAGGCTTCCTGTTTCCTGTTTTTCCCCACTAACTCTCATGTCATTTCACACTCTGCCACTCCCTCCTGCTCTGAGTTACCTGCTGATTCCATTCACCTGGCCTGGCCCACCCCCCATCACCTGCTCCTCATCAGCTATATTCAGCCCCTCAGTATACGTACCGGTCCATTCCCTCAGTTCTTGACCAGATTGTCTTGTGTGTTAACCTAGCGCTCCATTGTGATGTCATTCTGAGGCTCATCCTGCCTGTTTGGACTTTCTTTTCCTTTTGCCTGCCCCTACTGGATTTGTTTGCTACACCTATTGACTACCTGTTTTGACCTCTGCTTTCAGTACTTATTAAAACGGTTTCACTGTTGCACCTGCACTGTGTTGTGCTGTTGGGTTCTTGCCTGCCATTTTGTGAAACATTGCCAAAAACAAAAATGAATTTGAACATTTTTGGCAGCTCTCAATCTGAGACTGTAAATACAGTGTGTTTTCTGTATTGTTGCCCACATGCAGTTTTTATTAGAGAAATGTTCAATTTTGTTTATGCCTTTGATTCATTTTCATGCCAGGAACCACCTTGTATTTTCATTTAATTTATTATTTTGCTATACATGGGACAAACACTGGTACTAACTAATAATGAAAAAAGAAAAAACGCGTGAACAGAGATGTGCGGAGATGTCTATGCTCATATACAGTAACACTTTGGGGAATCTTTGGCACCAGTTGACCTATTTGCACACAGCCCAAAGGGCCCTGTTAAATAGAATTCTAGAATTCTAAATTAATCTGATGAAATGGTACAGTAGTTAGCTCAAAGGAGCAGATAATATTCATGTCTAATTATAAACAGGCTTCCTTGTCCACATCCATATCTTCGCTTCACAAGTCAGCTTTTGGCAACAAGCTTCACTTCTGTACTTGTTCTTCAGAGCAGCCTCATCACATGTGCTCCTGTAATTGAAATGCAAAGCCAGACCTCCAGCATAATCAGATACTCCCTGATTTGTTTTTAGATTAAGCTCAGGAGTCATATGGTGTTTGTGCGGTGACTCTGCTGTTATGATTTGAATGCAGTCAAGCTGGTTATTAGGTTTCCTCCAATATTGTGTCGCGCAATATGTTTAGTTCATATAACATTAAGCTTATTATTTTGACACATTAAGTAAAGCCCGCTCCTTTTGTAACACAGTAGCAAAAATTAAAGATTAAAGATAAAAGAAATCACACAATAAACCTTCTTATTTTAGGATGGGGGTTATCATTTAAATCAGTGAGTATGTGCACACTAGCCCTTATCCTTTTGCTGTTTTGATCATTTTCGGGATATGTTTACATGGACCATGGGAACCTGGTTATTCATATCCATGTATAAATTATTATAACATTGTCCAGGTCTCTGATTACCTGTTGTGTGCAGGTGGTGTGTCTTGATTCCTCAACATATCAGCCACTCATTTCTGTAACAATTTACGTCAACAGTTAAAGATTCACACAGTTGGTGTCTGGCTGTCTGAACTCTGCTGCATTGACCACTGTGCTGGATTTTACTGATCACTGGTAAGAGGTGAAACACAAGTGTGGCAATACAATTTAAGATCAGTCAGACTTTCCCTTGTATGTGTTGATCATCATTACATAATTTACAATCATATTTTTGATTTACTTAATACCTGAATTAAGAATGCACCTGCAAGCATGGCAGAGAAACGTGGATAAGGTATTTACATGCCATAGTATCTATCTAGTACCCAGGATAAGGGCTTATCCAGTTCATAAACTAGCATGGTGTTTACATGCACAACACATAACCGGAAAACTCAATGCCTTCATGGTTGCATATGAGATGTAGGCATCGAAAAGTCCCCTTCTCAGATTATTTAATTAAATAGTTTTTTACATGGCTGAGGTAAAACTCGACAGCATTTCACAATAAGGAAAGATTTGAGAAAAGCCAGAAAAATCTATATAATTTAGCGCAACAGAATATATTTTTTCTCTCTTGTTTAGCATATTGTAGTCTATATCCAGGACGTTCCACTTCCGGGATTGGTCCGTTTTCCGCTTTCTTTGTGTTGAAATTTTAAACTCCGGTAGATTTATGAGGACTATGGTTAACTGCTCCTCAGATCTCTGCAGGGTAAATCAAGACAGCTAGCTAGACTATCTGTCCAATCTGAGTTTTCTGTTGCACGACTGAAACAACTTTTGAACGTACACGTTCCACCAACACAAGTTCCTTGCCAAGGCTATTTTTCAGCGGCACCAGGGCTCCGTCCAGCGCTTAGCGGGACCCAAGACAATTGTAATTGGTTTGCAGACAAGCCAATAAACCAGAGCATGTTTTTCTCCCATCCCAGAATGCTGTGTTAGCCAGACTCTCCTCCACAGCGCTGTGGAGGAAGGTCTGGCAATGCAAGACTAAGCATCTTGTGACCTCTTGAAGGGTTCCGAACCCCAGGTTGGAAACCACCGAAAATGTCAGAATTGCTTACTGTTGAGGACTTGTTGCCATGTTTTTTATGGTAAAAACACTGCAGCTGTGTTGGGTTATGGTCCTTGGAACTCAAGAGGCAGAGTAATAAGCTATATCTTTGTGAAATGTGTGTGAAAAGTGTGCACAACATAATTGGCATAAAGATGAACTAGGGAGGTTAACTCTGTGGCAATTGTTTTCAGCAGAAGTTCTGAATGAAAATTGATTTGCATTAGAATCAAAATCAAAATGAGTTCAGTCTGACAACAGTTCACAAAGGAAGAAACTGCTAACTTTTTACAGCTACCCTTAAAGTGAACACGGGTTTAAGTGTTTGATACTCAAAAGAGAGATTTTTGATGGAGTTTCACTTTAACTTTATTTAGATTGCACAGGGAATCTATTCATTGTCTTTGCCGTTTAGGGGTGGGTTGACTACCAGTAACCTTGGTGCTCCACATGACAAGCGCAATTATTCATCTGGCAAAGTCATATTTTCCATTTCAGAAGAAAAGACCCCAATTCTTTTTTTGCTGTGCTGCATGTGAAAACTAGATGAGAAAAGAGAGCATGAGAGAAGTCTTTATGAAATGTTTTCTGTGCCCTGACATTTCCAATGAATAGACTCGCACAAAGGCAAGTTGTTCTGAATACCGGAATATGCCAAGAGTATTAGCTCCTAAGTGAACCCAGTCAACATTGTTTATTATATGCACATTATTGCCTACCCAGTGTGAGGTGTTATATATTGACAAATCAATTGTGTGTACAACTTAAAACTGCTTTCAAGAGGCATTACTGGAAAATAATTGCTGAGTAGTGTTCCATTTCTGATCAGGTAGACTTACAAGCACTGCCTGCTAAATGCATAGAAACGTGACGAGCAAGTAACAGTTACTGTGCATGACCTTTCTTATTGGTAATCCATGTGTTTCGTATTCATTTAAAAGTGCTACAATCAGGGGCATCAGACTATATATGCCTTAGTAGAGTTTGCACTCATCTTTCAACACCTCAGTGGAAGTTAGTATGAGTTGTGAAATATGTTAAATGAAAATGACAGTTTTTTGAATATTGGCCATTCGGACTACAGCCTGTAAGCACTCCATCTCCTCCAGGTGAAGGTTATATTCTTCTCAGAGGAGATCAGAAGGGGAGGCTTGGGGCACAGCATGTAACAGTGCCAGGCCAGTTTATACCATCCTGAGCCATGCTCCCTAATTAGTCCACAGATGTGATGCTCCTGGGAAACCACACATCCATTTCCTGGTTGTCTCCTGCAGACTGCCACTGAGAGAATATTAGGAGCGGACTGCAATGTTATGGCTGACCAGCTTCCTCTGAAGCTGTTTCCATAGAAGTCAGAATAATATGATTAGCCTTTCGCATCTCATTTTTACAAAAAGTCGTTTATGAGGCTGTTAGAGTTTCGAGATGCTCCTATAGTTCTCATTATGTTTGAGGCAAATACAAAGTTAGATCACAGTGGCATGAAAACAGTATGAGCAAGAAGCTGTGACCATGGACTAGAGATGCATCAGATGGGGGTCCCAGGGGCAGCGTTTTGAAAAGAGTAGTAAATCCCCCTAGCTTGGCAAATTTAGCAAAATGGGAAGAGAATTAACTTCAAGCATGAATGGTGGGGCTTAATGATATTCAGGCACTGAGGACATCTTGCTTGGTGTGATAAGTGAGAGCTGTTGTTTGACTTTGTCAAAGCAAAGCTAAAGCCCCATATCTACACAGCTCCCATTATCCTCCTGTGTTCACAAGACAATTCAATCAT
The DNA here is from genome assembly GCF_010015445.1 of Perca fluviatilis. Taxonomy (NCBI): domain Eukaryota; kingdom Metazoa; phylum Chordata; class Actinopteri; order Perciformes; family Percidae; genus Perca; species Perca fluviatilis. Next base: position 29,724,029 of record NC_053117.1, read on the forward strand.
CTTTGAAGGAAAGCAAAGCATCATCAACATAAAAGGCTCTTTTCAAGGTTAAATGAGTATTGTATTCAAGAACAGAAAAAAATACTCAAGTAGAAGTAAGCTTCTGCCAAAATATAATTTAAAGAATAACTTAAAAGTTCCCATGTCGTGTTTCAGTCCTCTAGTGGCACTATGGAGCTGTTTTTCAATGAGTGGGTCCCGGTTTTGTTTGTCTCGTGGACACAAGGACGCACATGGACGTGCATGTGGGCTAGTGACACGATACACTGTCCTACCAGCGGTGTCACACTATTTCACAAACAGTTGGCTGTAACATGCCAAGATATGATGCAATGTGCCAAGCAAGACAGCAGAACTGTTTTAAGAAGACTGCCAAGTGTAAACATGGATGTAAACCATGCTGGATTTTAAATACGTCAAAAATTGGCTTTGCAACTGTTTTATGAAAAAGGAAATGCATTCCAAACATATAGATCCATCAAGGAAACAACCTATCATTCTAGTGAGTAATACTGAATGCAAACATGTCTTTTGCTCGTTCATGAGAAAACTCCACAGGGCCCATTTACCACCAGGCTGTAAAGTAGTGTTAAGCTACCCTCGTTTCAAGATTGGTTCACCTCTGACCAGGTGTGGTTGGATGTGGTGAGAAGTGTTTTTTGTTGCACCTGTAACACAACAGTGATGTAACGGTGTACTGGAACACTCTGGAGTGGAGTACTGGAGTACACTTTTACATCACTGCAGTAAGGTGTGAAGTTAATCACTGGAGATCAGCAAAAAGAAAGACCTTTAGATTATTGTTAAGTTGCTCTTTAAAGTTCAGAAAACAACAAACTTAGAACATATTTTTAAAATAGTTTATTTTTCCCATACATTTTTCTAGGGTTGTTTAACATATATGAATAACATAACAATATGTTTGTTCCAACATTATATTGAAGCGATGTGATGCTTATCTTGAATATTTAAACCCAAGATGTAATTTTAGTGAATACTGGATAATGGAAAACATTGTACATACCATAAAGGTACCCTTAGGGACATTAGGACTTCAAAAATGGCCCAACATATAAGCATTTTAAATGTCCTATTTAACATGTTTATTAAAGATAATTATCTCTTTTAATTCCAATTTAAGCTTGATTTTTTTTTTTCTCAAACTTGCTTCAGAACTGACAGTGTTAGTGTCCTAAAATCTTAAAAATAGAATTATCCAATCAGATTGAGTTGATGTGTCTAGGCAGAAAAAAGGTTACAGTTCAGTCATTCATTGGTTAGGACTTCATGACAAGAACAGAAGTCCAGAGTGTGTTTTAGTTTAGTAGTTGACAGGTGAATTTTGCGTGTGTGTGTGTGTGTGTGTGTGTGTGTGTGTGTGTGTGTCGGAGCTTGTTGTGCAGTGTGTTATAGCTGTTCAACTTCATCTTAAAAGAAATACCCCAAAACAATATGACTTTGTGATGTTAAAGGCCCAGTAACAGACCTCGCGGTTCGCTACTGGTGCATACACTATGCGTCATCATAATATCAAAAAAAATTTCAAACTCTTGTTTAGAATTATAAATCAAGATATATGGTTTTAAGCAAAGCTTAAACCCCCAGCATGAGTTTCTAAAGGTTGACCTAGTGGTCAGTCTAGCAGCGTTAAGAGGCTAAAATGCACAAAAATGTGGGGTGGTGATGGCGCAGTGGATACGACACATACCTGTGGTGTGGGAGACCTGGGTTCAATTCCCACTGTAATACATCAACCAATGTGTCCCTGAGCAAGACACTTAACCCCTAGTTGCTCCAGAGGCGTGCGACCTCTGACATATATAGCAATTGTAAGTCGCTTTGGATAAAAGCGTCAGCTAAATGACATGTAATGTAAAGGTGTTGCTACATATACCTTTTGTATGTGATTAAAGGCAGAGAATTCAAACTAAGCTTATTTACTTGAAAAAATAATATTAAACAAGCAAATCATGAATCGTGATGTAGTATTGGCGGTATAGCTGCCCATGCCATTTCTCTGCACCATCACAGTCAATGATTTTAGATTTACTAATCTACATGGGAAAGATAACGGAAGGGCTGAGTAGCTGTTTTGGATCAGATGACATTCACTGACCTTCTCTAACCTATTCATCATTTCCCTTACTCAACAACTCCATCTTTCCTGTACCCTTCTCTTTACCAACCCATTCATTCTCCCTCTCACATCCTCCAGTCTTTCACTTGATCCGCCCAAAAAGGTTGCTGCAGGCACAATGTAAATATGCAACCGTCCCAATAATGTACAGATTGAATGAAAACATTGTGCAAAGGCACAGGTATTGTTCTGTACCATGGAGACTGTAGTCAGTTGAAGCATTTAATACCAATTGATGGCATGTTATCAATTGCATACTTATTGTTTCCTTTGTATTGATGGCTATTGTTTACATACAATGCTTCTTTGGGATAAAACAGTGTTGAATTGTGTTTTTCTTGAATCAAATTAATTTATTGTGAAATGTAATGCACATGCTGTTTCTAAGGCAATCTACAAACTCAGAATAATGGAGTTGGTGAAAAACATGGTGATGTATGACAATTGAGTCAAAACATTAGTAAAATTACAGACTCAAAAATAATTAGAATAAAGTATCAGAAGACAACAGGCCACTAACTGATAGTAATTATTCAGCTCATGTGCTTATTAATCTGCAGTCTGCCCACTCTATGATATCTGTTTTCAGACGATTATATATTATTGTATTATATGTTTGATTGCTACTCCTGTCTGATGACCTTCTACTTATAAAGGACCTAAATGTATCCCCCTCACTTCATCCCTTTAGGTCAGGGTGTAACTTGGCTACAAAATCCCCAAGTGTCAATAAAAAGGCATCTTTCATGGCTGTAAGATCCAATATGTGCATGTCAGAGGCCAGCCAGAAATAAGTCCTGACATCAGAGGAAAGTGGAGAATAAGCCGAGCTGTCAGTATCTCTGTTAAGGATAGTCAGTATGTGTGTAGGAACCCTGTTGTGCAGAAGCCTCCTGGATGCTCTCCAAGGAAACACATTTGACATATGGGTGAAAATACTGCATCTTCTGGATGAATATGGCTATGATAAGTCTCTGCTTTAAAATAGCCTTATTTGTCCTTTCCTCACCTATCTTTAAAGCTCTATCAAACACACTTTTGTTTTCATGGATATTGCGTGTTTTTCATGTGAGTACAAGATTGAGTACACAATGGTTCACCATACAAGCATTCTGTGTACGCAGCCCTTTTCCCATGAATGATCATTGACAATGGCTTTTTGCAGTTTGAGGGTGGACCACATTGGCATGCTGCAGATGTTATTCCCAATCTAAAGGGACCACATTATGAAACAGGCTTCAGGGACTGTACTCATCATCAAGCTTTTCACACTCTTATGAAAGATTCATGACACTGGTTGTTTTGCTGTGGCAACGCAACAGGAGTCAGAGCTGTAGGTGAGCTACCACTGAGGCAAATGGTAGCCTGAATTATACAAATAGCGTGTTTGCATTCCATTGCTAAATAATAAAGTAGGATTACCGTGGATGCAGGGAACCTGTGCATTTACTGTATAAAGGTCTGCAATTGAGTAGATATCAGTCAATGTATTCTGCCCACTTATATAACAAGTACTAATCCACAATTGGTTTAAAGAAGAAAAGCTTCAAACCTGCATATTATTCACATGAATTGGCTAGACATTGATTTATCAATTATTACAGTCAGAATTGATTCACTATTGACTTTGAATTTTAATAGGACATGGCTGCTGGTTGGGCATATTACATTGTCATCTTTATTTAATGGGAATGTGACCGACTAGAAATGGAGTATAATGGAGGTGCTGAAGCTGAGCTAAAGAAAATATTACCAGCAAATTCTGTGAGGGATTCCACTTGCTGGATGCTAAACAAATGTACTGGACGCTGGTAAAATGATGTTGATACAGTGTCACTGCTGCTTAACTACTAAGAAATTATCACTTTGAAGGGAGCTGCTGCTCTGTTCAATTTTATGCATGAAAACCGGTGTTGGGCAAAATACATAGCATCTGACATGATTCCAACAATCTCTTTTACCTCATATGAATTATTGATTAGACTGAGACAAGAACACAGACAATCACGAGTCAATATTTAATCAAGGACCCTGCCTTTCCCTACTGATGAAGGAAAATATGTCTTCATTATTACTGCACTGGAGCCAGCCTCTCATTTGGGCTGGGTTTCATCACACTTACAGCAAATGACAACGGGGGAAACTTATTTTATTATACCTCTTCTGAATTATATATAGGGTTCAGAATCCCTGGACAGCTGTTTCCTTCCTGTCTCCTCCTGACTGCCATGCTCTTTTGTCATTTCCTGTTTTACTCCTGGGTGGATGGGGAGTCAATACTTGGAGAAGCCCTCTACCAGAACATGGATCTCACCTCATGGGTGTGCGTATAACTGTTCAAAAAACATTTTGATTGTGGCAGTTAGAGATGAAACTGACAGTTTGTGAATTGCCCTTTTTGCAGCATGGTGGATAAATAAAAGAGACATTTTCATGATTCCAAACAGGCAGTTGAAAAACATGATAAACGTGAAACCACCGACAGAACTACCTCGTCCAACAAACAAGGCGTGACACTCATGTAATGGTACATGCACAAGTTGGCCTGTGGCTTTTGTTAAGGGATTGCGTGATTCACGTGTGTAATAGTGAGGGCATGCAGGAGGGCAATTACACAAGCAGCCACAAGGAATAAGATGTATGCCAGGATGTGCCAGCCTGCCATACTACAGTAGCAGCAATGCACACATGACCTACGCTGACCTGCCCGCAGATGTACTCTCGCTTCAATGGAGGTTGGAGGAAGTTTAAAGTGAATTACTGTAGCAGTCCATCAGCTGAGGAGAAGCTGAGGAGAGTCCATGGTTCATTGGTTCAACCTTTGCCATCCAAGAAAAAAAAATCAAAAACAAATAGATGCACATATGTAGTTTTTCTCCCTTTTGCAAATAACTCTGTCTCTTCATAAAATGGTTACGCAGTGTCACACATCGAATTGATTAACAGTAATAAGTATTTAGTGCTAAAGTGCTCAAGCGTCTGGTGAAAATCAAACATTTATTTGTGTTAAGCTTGTCTCATTTGAGGTAGATGGAGGACAACAATTGCATTTGTTTTCTGCTCTGCGTGTATCATTAAGATATTTAATGAGATACATTTGCCTCTGTTCAACATTGTTCCTTTTAGTTTTATTAAAATATGTAGATTGTGTTCCATTTCCCCTTTATTGAGGGAGTTGAAAAATAAACATAGTTCAAAGTGTACTTATTAACCAAGTGATAGCTCACAATTTTGAATGATTGTGGCTTCCCGTGCTGTACATTTAAATGCTCGGTGATACAGTAACCTGTGCATTTCTGTAGTCACAACAACATACATACAGTATCTCCTGGCAAACATCATCTTTGAGGTTGATTTGTGTCTACTTCTTACATTCAACTCACTGCTCCCAGTTTTGTTTATTCTAGTGAGGCTCATGAAAATGTGCTTGGCTGCACAGATTCTCACCTTCTGTGAATACTATTTATGTCTATCCAATACTCACTGATGACTGGTTTTTGACTATTTAGGGGGAGAACTCAAAAATATCACTCTTTTTGCAGTTTTACATCACAATTCTTTTTCTGTCCTGCCGTAGCACTGTGGCCCAGGGAGCAGTGTTTTTTTGACAATACAGACACCGTAGGGCATTTGTCCCAGCAGTGGTTTCCTGTGGCTTTCACAGTCAGGGCAGGCATGTCAGCGAGTCCAGCTTGCAGTGTGCTCATCCCGTTTTCTGGTCTTGTATTTGGTCCACATGAATAATAAAGCTCTTGGCAAGGCTGGCTGGGGTTACATTTGTGGTTTCGAGCAGGAGGGGTTTGAGCCAGCACTGAGCGACAGCAGCTATTGATCAGAGACAGACAGGAGACGGTACTGAATACAATAAAGGCAGACCATGTGTTCCTTTTTTCCTCTTCCTTTATATACCACCTACTCTCTTTTAGTTTTCAACTTCTATTCCAGGTCTTTACTTTTCTTATAATTTTCTCTTTCACACAAATTCCTCACACGCACACACACACACACACACACACACACACACACACACACACACACACACACACACACACACACACACACACACACACACACACACACACACACACACACACACACACACACACTTTACATTTGTCTCTTATTCTCTTTGCTGCCTCTTTTGCTTCTCGCCTTGCGTCTTCCCTCCTATCTTCATCTTCTCTCTTCCAAGTTTCACTCCCCATATATTTATTTTACCACCTTGGTTGAATCACAGATGATTCTAAATCCACACGCACGCCATCACACAAACATCTGTACAGACTATATTTAAACCTCGTCTTGTAACATCTGTGCCACCAGGGGGATGAGGAAAAGGTAAAAGTAGGCCATACCTGGGCCTGCAGCAGCATCTCAAATGAAACAAGAAATATACCGTGTTTTCATATTACATGCTGTCTTAACAAAAACACATCAATGTTGTAAGAGGAATGTACATGCACTGCCCTTATCTTTATGCCTGTTCAGTAGTGAATGGTCTAAAAGTCACAACACATGTTTGTTTTAGCAAACAGGCTGTGGAGTGGTATTGATTTAATGAGATCTACAGTGTTTGCTGCTGTTCTGCTGATTGTAAAAAGTTCCCTCCTCAAGCAGCTCAGAGGGCTGACACTATTCTGATGAGTTGCAGTCTGGGTTTCATTAGATGCTGCAATACATTAAGGAGAACATGTAAACAACATTTCATAGATATTGCACAATTATTGATGCACAAATATCTTGCTTTCATACATTATGTAGATTAATACTTTCATTTAAAGGCCTTATGTTCCACCAAGACAACATCCACCTCCCAGTTGGGACTCGCTGATATAATTAGAACAACAAATACATTCATTGAAGCCCCACTATCAAAAACATATTTCAAATTAGCTTGGAAATTTAGGGCAGAGGGCATAATTCTTGACATTGTAGGGTTTTGGTATCTGGTCTTTATGCACTCCCACTCCCCTAATGTCACACTAAAACTATGGAATTAAAGTATTTTGTAGCAAGAAATTCCCTTAGGCTGGTCCCTCATAACAGCTTTCAGGCAACGGCGCTGCTCTCTTTTGTGTGTCTCAGTCTATTGATGCTAATGAGATGGTAATCTGAATGAGGGTCAGCTGTGCTAAATGCCATTCACAGACATCAATCACATCCCCTGAGTAACTGGTGGGCAGAGTGCCACATTTTCAAAACTCTATTCCTTTCCTAATTGAATTCCCTCAACCGTTTAGGAGTCCATCAAATGACATAGTGTTTAGAGGGCAGTGTTCATAAATTTGGAATCCACTCTGTTTTCTCTGCAATCTGAGTGGCAAAAGTAATGACTGTGATCCGGAGAAGCTGTTGTTGTGTTACAAATGTACAAGGAGAGCTGCAGTATGGCCTGTAGTCATGGAAGAGGCTCTCTATCCATGATGATAAACTTTCCCTGCCACAGACAACCAATACCCAAGGATACAACAGAAGGTATCCACCACTTGTGTCACCCAAGATTGATCCCTTCTCCCAGTCGGGCAGACACTGGTAATTACACTGCGGAGGGCCAACATGGCATCCATTCCCTACAAACAACCAGGAACAATGCAGCTGGCAGTTCAATTAGGGGTCGCTCTGTTTATTAGCTATACAAGTTTGGGCTGTTAATTAACAGTGGCAGAGTAATGCCACTGTATCTGCCCTGTTGTCCTCTTGCGATGTTTGAATTAAGAACAGTGAATAGTGAAAACACGTGGGGTCCTTCAAAGGGCCATGTTGGCACAAAGAGGTGCAAAAATGAAGAGCTTGTCCTCATTTGGAAAACAACAGCGGTGGTCAATTGTTCAAATGATTTAAAATGAGCCATGTTTTCCTGGCCAATGATCTCTGATGTGCAGACAATGACTTTCCTGTCTCAAAAGCAAAGGCAGAAGTATTCTGCTACAAAAACTTTCAGTTTGGACTTTTGGTAGATATTTGGCCCAAAAATATAACTTTTAACCAGAGATTGCGAATGGTGTCCCATCTCCTTACAACAGTCAATGTTGATATCCTTTAGCCATGCAAGCAATCTTATCCAAGGAGTTTTAGTTGCTGGACCTGACCTTAACCAAAGACGCAGCAGAGTAGAGAAACTTGCATGAACTGTTTTTGTAACGACCATATAAGACATTTTGGAAGACAATGACGGTAAAAAAAACCAGAAAGTTATTGGAAATATTAAAAAGATAGCTTACACATTACTTGAAGGTATCTACATAAGAGTGACATGACACTGTCATGAACGTGCCATAAAACATTATAAACAAGTCATAAAAGTTTATGACATAAAGCTATAAAGTGTCGGTTTTGTCATGATAAGTTATGGTTAGGGTTAGGGATAGAGTAAAAAAAAGGCCTTTTTATAGTTGTGCGACGAATCGAAGGCGTACCCCCACAGACCCCTCTGCGTCTACGCCGGACCCTATGCCGTAGCCTGACTTGCACCTCTCGAAAAAATTTAACTACACGTCGCTCGGCCTTGGATTGGTAGAGTTTTAAATTAACCCCACCCCTTTCCCGGGTTTCCCTTTCCAAAAAAAACAAAAAAAAAAAAAAAAAGGGTTTCCCCCCCCCCCTAACCTTCCCCCCCCCGGGCCCAAAAACAAAAGGGACATTTTCTCTCCCCCCCCCTCCTGACTCTAGAGTCAGTACTCGCTCCAAAGCTAAATGCCGTCACTCTCTCACTTCTCCCTCGCTCTACAACATACTCCACACACACACACACACACACATGCTGGCTCGACGCACACACCAGCACACAAGTATAAACATCAGGCCACTTACGTAGGCTACGGCAAAAGCTCTGCGTGGAGCCTGCGCAGGACTATAAAACGGCCTTTAGGGTTAGGGTTCATGTGTCAAGACAGTGCCATGTGTTCATGACAGTGTCATGTCACTCTTACGTAGAAAACTTCAAGTAAAGTGTTACCAAAAGATACTGTAAAATAATTAAATTCACGAATAAAAATGAAAAGGTACATCAAGATTTTTTTTAAAGTAATCAGTTATACATGTGCTTGCAACATACTGAGTCAGCACTCTTCAGCCTCTCTGAGCCTTTTACGTACTCCAGTCTTAAACTGTAATCAGGACGTTGTGGTAAACAACTTCCGTGTGTTGCCTCTAGAAATACTGACTGTCTTTTGACGGGGATTACAGTTCAGTGTGCAAAATGTGCCAACTGACAATGTCCATGGATTTGGCAAAGATGTGCGTTACATGATGATCTTTGTCAGGGCTGCAAACACAGAGCCATGTTTTAAAACACTACTGTGTTGTCGAGAGCAGCTTCATAAATCCTATAAGTATCTGATCACAGCTAAATCCACACCAATCTATTGCTAGCCCCAGCAAGGATCAAAGCAAAATATGTCCTGGAACCCCTTGAAACAGGATTCTAAATGGTGAGAGTGATGCATTTAAATGTATTTTTGCTTGGACATTTAAATAGACAAGCGTGGGAGATTTAATGTCAGGCTTACTGACAAATACACTGTTGAGTTTTGAGATGGTAGCTATGTTTCCATCCACTTGTCAATCGAATTATCTGAAGTTCGGTAAAGAAACTCATGCGAATAAAGCTGGTTAAAGTGTGTTTCCATCCAACAGCTTTATGCGAATAAAAACCTGTGCATAATGACGTCACTTGCTGTTTTGCGATTAAATTGGTTTATCGAATTCATTTGAGAAATCTTTAGGTGTTTCCATTGATTTTCGCACTGAATCGCACAACATTCAAGCAAACATTTGCGAACAAAGTTTTGACAAAAGTAGTTGCTGTTGTTAATATTAGAAGCCAAGGAAGCTACGTTGGGCCTTTGGCCGAGATTCTGATCCAGCTCATCAAAAAGGTGGAACTTGCCTTTTATTTTCCCTCCGGCACCGCTGCGAGACAACTCTCTTTTTTGAGACATGTATCGCTGTTTGAGCGCCTTCCATTTACTCCAGAGGACGTCCCACGGCTTGTCGTAACCTTTGTTGGTCATTTCCTTCGCGAGTTCCTGATAAATTATGGCATTTCTTAGATTTTTGCTATCTAAAATAGCCGTTATATTTTGCTCGTAAATTAAATTCAAAAAGTCTCTTGTCTCCTCGTTCGTCCACTTACATCTGTCTTTGATGACACCTGTCGTGTGCAAACAGAGCGGAAATACTGGGTGGAAATGAACTAGAACTTCTTCTTCGTTTTGTGGGGGGTTGCAACCATAAAATGACCTAAAACTTAATCGCAATTCATTAATTTATTCGGCAAATAACGTTTCCATCAGCGTTTATCGCATAAGCCGTATATCGATCAAGATCCGATGAGACCGAACGTATTTCGTTTGAGTTGATATTCATGAAATTCAATCGAATGTTACTGTGTCCATAAGGCATTTTTCATCCAATATCACTTAATTCGGATAAAAACGTGTGGATGGAAACATAGCTGGTGACACAGTTGGCTGTTTCTTGCTACAATGAGTTCCTGAACTACTATGTCTGAGCCGTTATTTCATATCTGAAATGTCCCAAAGCAAAACAGCATCAAGTGACTGCCTCAGCTGGAGAACTGAGAGTTGCTGCAAAGACTTAAACATCAAGGTCTTCAGATCCTTTTCTCCGAGAATTTCAAATGGGAGAATTGGTTTGTCAAAGTTGTGAGAGAAAGAAAAAGAATCCATATAAGACTAGCGCAAAGAACAAACATACACAAAGGAATCCGCCAGCTAGCCGCTATTTTTCCTGTTATAGTTTGGAAAACACCAAATTCTCGAGAGGGAACAGAAAAAGGGGGATAAATGGGAGGCATGATCCTGAAAACATGCCAAAAAACAGAGCCCATTACGCAGAACTTAACCAGCGTCCTGTCTCAGCAGTTGATTTTGTGCTTCGGTATCTCTACCTTTAGTCTCCTCCGCAGAGGAACGGCTGATCATGGCTACTTTGTTTTTGCACACACGCACTGAAATCTGTTTTCCCCCATAGGAGGTCAGGCGCTTTTTTTATCTGGTGCCCTTTAAAATACATATATCTTACTCAGTGTCCATTAATCTTCACCTACAGCACTGCGATGGCAAACTTTATGCAACTGCTGCCTTGTCACAAGCACGAGGCCTAAGGAAGACTGGTATCCTTCACATTGGCTGTGACTTTGCTCATGATTGATTGCATGTCTGTTTCTTGACAGCCAATATTCTGCAGGATTGGTGCCCCCCTCCACTGCTTCCCCCCATGGATGTTCACCATTGACTGCTGAAGCATGGGAGGGAGGGAAAAGAGTTTGTATTTTAACCTTCACAAAGTCAAGCTGAATTATTGTTAAATCACCCCATGTGGATTAGCACAGTACTGTTCTATTGTTCTAATTTGCAAACATGTATTCCACGGTGACTTCCTGTAACCGATGGTTCTACATACATTATGTATGACTGTATAGCTAGAATAGGAGAGGATATACAGCACAAAGGAATATGGGGAGTAAATGAAGATATTACATGATTTTGTCGCAGCAATTACGGGACAAATGGGAGTTTGATTTTCATAACATGTGGCCCATGAGATGGAGACAACAGCTGGTGAGTAGCATATGTCAGAAAGAATACCTTTTGAGGGGTGAGTTTGAGGATAGCATCTATATTAAGTCCTTGGTATTGTCAACACCGTTGTTAATCCCATAATCAAACCAGCCCCTGTTGGAACACATCAATGCTTTGTTAGCAAATACTCCTGATCTTATTTACCTTTATTAGTTTTCTCAACTGTGGAAGCCGGAGTCTGATTCTTTTAGCACCATTGCTGAATGTAAAGTAACTCTTACAATGGTTTTATTCGATTGTATTCGGGTATATTTACTCGAGGAGTAAATCTAAAACTCAGAATGTATGTTATTGGTTTATGATTATCCGACTACGTGCCCATCAACACCAGCACAGTGAACAAGCTGTTATTTGTTTTGGCTGCTTTGTATTAGAGTCTTGCAAATACATCCAGGTCAATTTGTTTAAAAGTTAACACAATAAAATGATGTACTTACTATTATGTTCTTAAACTGTCAAAAAGGCATTACACAATCTGCTGCCTCTATAAATAGCACTTCACTTTTTATTCTTGACAAATATCTGCCACTCATAGTTAGTTAGTAATTTATTTATAATAAAGCACTTTAAAAGGGGAACTCCACCTATTTTTCACATCAAGATTGGTTTACCGCAAAGTTCTACTCTGTAAAAGTTAACCTTGAGTTGGGATTTTTTTTTAAACAGTTGTATAATGTTTTTCTGTGGCTTTGGAGCAGCTTTGTCTGAATCTGAGAAAATAACCCCTGATGATGGCATTGGGATTATGTGGGCTTGGATTTAAAGGCTACATATTTATAAAACAAAGCCTGTATTACAAACTGGGGGCATTCACATTTACCAGGCAAGGAGTTTCCAATGAAAATATGCTGTTTGTTGCATCAGGGGAATTGTAGTATCTATAATTTTGGTTCTTTGATTTACTCCATTATTATCTGTTTTATGACTCCCCCAACTGTATGGAAGAGCAATACTTAATTGACCTTTAAAACCCCTGAATATGTGGCTTCAAATCTTAAGTATTTCATTATAACATTACATATTCCTAACTTAAAGGCAGGCTACTATGTGAAGCAATTTACATGTAATAATCACTTTGTATTGCCCACGTGTGAACAGATTGTAACGTAATTTAAAAACTTAGACCTTCCCTGACTTTCTCAGGTGCCTACAGCCTGTGGACTGATTTTTATGTTCACTCGGGACAGTTTTGCCAGGATAATCCAAAGGATGTGACGTTTACGCGCGCTCCCGAGTGCTTTGCCTCTCTTCAGCTCCCCTAAAGCGCCAACAGTGTGCAACACTAGCTAACGTTAGCTTAGAAATGGAGTCTGCTTATGTCAACAAACATTTACAGTAAGATACCGTCACACATAATAAAAAGCTTATTAAAAATAGGCTCAGGGCCTTTAAAAACAACACAGTCCATTGTACTTTACAATACAGAGAGTAAGCAACAAATAAATAGACTAAAGAAAGAAACAAGACAATAAAAAATATAGTTACAATTCACAGAAGATAAGAATACGGCAGCGAATTAACTTAGAGATCCAAGTATAAAATACTGTAGTAGTAAACATAATAATACCAGATTGTCACAACAGCAAGTGAGCAGCAAAACAAGATATTTTAGATATTTCTTTTCATCAACAACCTTTTGAAAATCTAAAAAAATAAAGCTCTCAAAACCTGGCCGTGTAATCACTGAGTCATTGGTATTGATCAACAACCTAACAAGCCCTTGCAGATGATATATTTTGGTCAATCTGTGCTATGGAGCAGTAAAATTGCCCGTTTACTCCATAGATTAATACACTTCTAATTTAGCAATTGCAAAAAGTAAAGCACAGGCTCTCCTATTATATCCAAGAAAAGGGCTAGACATTTAGACATCCACACCAGTCATTTTCCCTTCACTTTGAAATCTTCCATCGACACTTCCTCTGCAGTAGGGGGCAGAAGAGACGAAGCTGTCAGCACTCCTCACAACACAACAACTCTTTCCGTGATATCCAGCCCTTCCCGAGAGATTACAGACACAAGCTGTGGGTGGGAATCTTCGGCACGCTGCATTCCCGCTTTCTTTCTCCTCCCTCTCTCTCTCCATCTACTCACTGACTCTCTTCTCATGCATTCTTATTTCCTTTACATCTCTCTCCTACATCAACTCCCCACGGTACCAGCTCTCCAAAAGGGACATCCCTATAAGTTCCTACAAAGGCCCTGCAGCAGTTAATTGCAGTGAGAATATATATTATGTGCAGAGCCACCAAAGGGACAGTGATCACACTAAGAAGAAGGGGGTGGTGGAGTGGAGATGGTGGACACCGTTGTAGGGCTAGATGTGGGGGTGGGAATCCTCTTGTGACCACAGACCCTCTTTTAACACCATTCCAAAACAACAAAAGGCCCATCATGGGTATTTCTAAACATCTCTTTTAAGGGACAGACAGTGAGACAGATGTGGTCTCATGTTACGCTTATACATTTCCAGTTAAGTCTACAGAGTAAAAAAGAAGAAAAGCAACTGCTACTGTAAAGACGCCTCTGCACATCCTCTTAAAGGTGCACCGCTCCTCTAAGAGCTTTCCATTGCAACCACTTTTTTCTTTTTTTTTATCTACGCCACTTATCTCTCTCTCCATCTCCCTTTATAGTTTCCTTCCTCCCTTCCTCACAGAGATTTTTCTCTAACGTGTTCCTGGCTCATGCTGGGTGGTGGGAGAAAAGGCTGAATGCTGCGGCTGCTAACTCTGGCGTGGCGCCACTCTGCTGCCTGGCTCTTGCTACTGCTCCTGCTGCCCTGTCCAGACGGGTGGTGGCCTGGGGGTAGAAGAGAGGCCGGGTTCACTGAGCTGTCTAAGAGACCTTTGGTGTGTCCTTTTGTTGACTGTGCAGACCCCTGTGAGGAGTGTTATCAGCAGGCTGCCGAAAACACCCACCTACCTGTCAGCTTCCCTGCCACCTCTCTGCTCCGCTTCCCGGTGATAATTAAAGAAGGATATGGCACTAGCACCGCAGTAAATGCCGTCCTCTGTGAGGGGTCCTATACCCTTTGCTGTGTCTCTGGATCCATGATGTGAAACTATATGTTGGTTTTAAGGATTAGTCTGCATTTTAATTGACCATAGGAGGTCTGCTGCTTAGATGACTTAATACGTATTAGGATATGATCAAAACACAAGGAGCAAATTGGGATTTGAATCTTTTAATTTATGTGGCCAAACCAACTTTAATGAGGAATGTAATGCAGTGGTGCTCGCACCATACTTCAGGACGCTACAGGAATAGCCACTACAGATCCCTAACTTTGAGTTTTTATGGTATTGATTTTAAGTGCTAGGGTTCATCACATGCATGCAAACATTCATGTACTCATAACCGCATGCAGCACCCCCTCCTTAGCCCACACACAAACATACACACAACGCACACTTGCACAGGCTGAGAGCTCTATGAAAGCACCTATCAACCCATTATGCACACGGCAGGGTAAAGCGATCCAGTATAAGTGTATTGATCTTCCAGGGCCTCATTCAGTCTGATGAAGACCCGGGCCTAGTGATAACATTTCACAGCCAGACAAGCCACTGCTACAATACAGCACGTGGCTGAATGGAAAGTAAGGAGCTGACACACAGTGTTGGTAGAAAAAAAAAAGCATATCATGGTCTGATTGAGCCGAACATCTTAAGGCAATTGAAGAGAGCTTCAATGGGCTCTTAAAGAAATGTTAATATATAGCAAATCCACTGTTTCTCTTGGAGATGATTACAGGCTTGGCTGCATTGTGAAGTGTATTAAGCCACATAGAATGGTAATCTAAGCATCTCTCAATATGTCTACCACTCCCATCCATGAACACAGTCCGGATTCAAGGGTTATAAGAGCGTGAGATTGAAAATGGTACGGATACCCACTGAAGGTGTCCGGAGGCAAGGCCCGCATAAATCTGGATGATGTTTGCCTTTTATCAACATTGACTTTTTACTAATGCCATGGGTAGGCAGCTACATCAAAATGCCTTTATTCTTAGGGGAAATGTGCACTGAACTTTTCTGGCATCTTACCATAGGAAGTTATGCTGCCCTTTGAAGGAGCCACATTTATATAGTTTAAAAAAAAAACACGGCTAAAAAGATGTAAATAGCGAAGCAGGTACTAGTTGCTGTCACCCTGCCCTTGGTTGAAGAATATCTGTCTGGCAGACAGTGGCCCCTGGGTGAACCTGGCATTTGATGCAATTTGTCTGGTCCCAGGGCTGAATACACAATAAAGGTGGCCTGTTTCTTGGTCAGCTCTCAGAGTGTCAGATTTGTATTCTTTTTGTATGTGTTTTCTTTCACAGGAAAATACTTTGAATTGAATGAATTCAAAGGCTTCTCAAGCTGTATACGAGTCTTAAGTGCATTAGTGAAATAAGTTTCAAAAGCTATTGGTTTTGTTTTGAAACGTACAGTCTGTTGATCGGCATGTACCACATGAAGTATACTGTAAAATGCCATCGGGGATACATCAGGCTGCAGAGGAGTTTTTTTATCTTCAAAGCCCAGGAACTTGCTTCATCTGCAGGGTAGAACTTTACAGGGTGTTTTCTCCTACACCAACATGCGAAAAGGAAACAGTGTGTACAAAATGAAGCCTATGATACTGGAAAGGTTTCATTTGGAAAATATTTTACACGACAAAACAGTTATCTTACCACATTAATCCTTATGCCTGCTGATTAACAGAAGATGTATAACACACTTTGCACATACAACTTTAAAACCTTATTGGAATACTGCCTTTTTTTTTTCTTAACCATTTTACAGAGCTTCCCTGTGACATTATTCCACTGTGATCAAAGGTGCTTTGTCAGCAGAGTAGACAGCTGACACCAGGTCAGTGTGAATCAGAGTATGAAGGTAGCAATAATACATAACACATGTCTCAGTAGACATCACTCCCCCAAAGTTCCTGCACGCCAATTAGATTAAAGCTGTATATTACCTGAGGAAGGAGCACAGGGAGGAAATCAATACCAAGTCTCCAAGCAGGGACCCTGAAACAACAGCCAGTGTCAGTTCGAGACTTATGTCATGAGGGCCTAGTAAAGTGGGTTGCAGTGTCCATATAGGCTGTCCTGTCTCAGCCAATGTAGGTTTTTGAAGAAGCAATTACAGCAACTTTGGGGGATTGTAATCATTTTTGTTTTTTCAAAAGTGCGATGCAAGTTATTGCAAGAATAGATTCAGTCTTCTGATATCTTTTTTTGAGCCACAACCTTTTACCAAGATTAAGCAAAGACAAGGCTTTGTTTGGAGCAAGGTTATAATCGTTAACGAAAACAAACAAAATAACGAAAACTAGGTGGGAAAAAACATTGTCGTTATCTGAAATAAAACTAAAAACGAGGCATTACAAAAAAAATTATTACTAACTAAAACTGTAATGTCTGTTTGCAAAAATAACTAAAATAAAATAAAATTATCGAGTAAATGTCATTAGTTTTCGTCTTTGTCAATGTCTTTCATAAAACATTATATCTTTCAGAGTTGACATTTCCGACCATAGACCTGTTTTATACAGTCTATGCCGTAGACATATAGTTTCTGACTAGGAACCCAGAAATTCCATGTCAAATTGAACACAGCATAGTCCATGCCCCTCGCCTTGCATCATGGCAGTACCGAAAGTCGGAAGAAAGCAGCAGAGTCCTATTTGACTATAACTGTGTCAGATAAAAGCAAGTGCCCTGCAGTGGAAGATGGTAAAATATGTGGCCAAATTTTTAAAGGGAAAAATCCCACGAATTTGAAAGTACATTTGAGAAGTGCGTACAAGAAGGCTAACCAAGCTTACCTTAACAAGGTAAAGGAGAACGAAAAGGCCCCTTTCCCCGAAACAGAAGCTAACCCCGGTACAGGGCATGGATGTATGGGGCCAGGCATGCAGCATAACGGAGACAACCGCAGGACGGAGAACACTACAAGCGTGCTTTCACCGGCGACCCGATAGCTGCTGGTTAGTAAATATGCAGGAACACCAAAAGCGGGAGGAAGCGTGGGTTAATATGTGTATTGATACTGATACTGACTTTAAAAAGGTCGCCACTTTACTTGAACCAAAGTTCAAAACACCTGTTCATGTATTCTTTAGTCTTTTTTCCTGGCACACATCACTCACACATTTTTTGCGTCTTGAGTTTACATATTTGTGCTCATCATCATATGTGCATTTTATGTACTGGTGTTATTGTTGAATACATTGTGAATACGTATTTCTGAAATTGTATGATGTTTTTGTTAAGTTGTTATTACACGATACTTTTTCTGAACTTTTTCAATCTTGCCCCTGACAAATAACACATAAAACTAAAACTATCACTACAACAAATAAACACTAAGCATTTTCAAAAAATAAACTAAACTAGCAAACCTGCTTTAAAAACTAATTAAAACTAAACTAAATTTGAAAACAAAAAGTCAAAAGGAAATAAAAATTAAAAACTAATGAAAATTCAAAACTATAATAACCTTGGTTTGGAGGTGACAAAATCTGCCCACCTCTAAAGCTCACTAATGAACACGTTTAATCCGTGCAAAAACTGGTAACACTTTACTTGAAGGTATCTACATAAGAGTGTCATGACACTGTCATGAACACATGACAGTGTCATGACACATGAACCCTAACTCTAACCCTAACCTAACCCTAACTTGTCATGACAAAAACCGAATGACACTTACTAAAAGAAGGGTTATGTCATAAACGTTTATGACTTGTTTATAATGTTCATGATCATGTGATCATATGATCATGTCACTCTTATGTAGATACCTTCAAGTAAAGTGTAACCCAAAATCTGAAGTGTAATAATGACAATTTGTGGTTTCATTGTTGTTGATTTAAAAAAAAAATCTTTAGACAGAGCCAGGCTAGTTGTTTCCCCCCTATTAACAGTCTTGAGTTAAGTTAAGCTTAGTGGCTTCTGGCTAAAGCTTCATATTTAGCAGACAAATATGAGAGTGGCATCTTCTCAATTCAATCTCGGCAACAAAGCGAAGAAGCACATTTCCGATATCTCTCAACTAAAGAATAGTTTGAATTAAGTGAAGCTACAGTATTGCACAACAGAGAATGTGATCTAGCATAAAAGGTAAACTGGAGAGCAATGGAAACCATTGAGCTAGATAATGGGTTCTGAATACAACGACATCATAATTTAAACAGCAAATTGTGTGAATACATGGCTATAGTCATGGTAAACAGTTTAAATATCTGATTAATAAAGACCTAATGTTATGCAAGATTAATAACACTTACCCCATGCAATTATTCACCCTTCCTTTGCAGGCTTTGGAGCATGTGACACATAATCAACTACAAGGTCAATGGAGAGCTCAGGTCAGGATATGCCGCAGGCATAATAGGTCTTTTATACACAGAGATTAATCAGAAACGAAGATATGGTGACACTGCTTTATGAGTGTGTCTGCACTCAAGGAGCAGCGCTGAAACACATCTGTAGTCCTCAAAGGTCGGCTGCAGTTTAAGGAATCTTTCAATGCTGCCCATAAATTATCCTGATGAGCACTGTGACGGTCTGAGCCAAAGGGGTGGCTCTAAGAACCTTATCGAATCTATTATGCACAAAGAAACAGGTAGGGACCATCATTAAAAACAGAGCTAGCAAAGTCATGCTGCAGACAAATTATTGCATGATTAGGTCTTGGGGTAAAGAGATCAACATGAGACACAAAAGCTAAGACATGATGCATCACAGAAGGGGGTAGAATTAGATTTAATCAGCTCTAGACAGAGAGAAGAAGTAAAAAAAAAATGCAATCACTTGACTCATTTAGGCACAGACAACACTTTGTCATAGATGAGGTACGTGGGCCCTGTTTTACATGGAAAAGGTAAACAGCTTCTATAAGGGACGATGTTGAAGATTTGATGAAGTAGAAAAGCACTTACCTGATGGATTGCACAACATTCTCTTTGTCTGTATAATGTATAATAAATAAGGCAGACAATTAGCATGCTAAAGATAAGAACAGGAAATGACTGGGTCAGTGAGCAGACAAGGAAGTTGATGGAGGAGGATGTTATGGAGACAGTGGCGGTAAATGTCAGAAGGGGATTGACTGATGTTGATGGAAGTTTTGCATAAGAGAGTGAGAATGGGTGTGGTGTGTGTCTTAGATTGGTAGCATAAAATGGTTAAATTATCAATAATCCTGGTTTATTGGAGGAAATCAAATATTTCCCTCCCACTGTTTCCCAAAACTCATTACAAGTTAGGCCTTGTGGCATCCCTTACTTGAAAGTGAAAAATCTCAATTGTACAAGTGAAGAGGCGTTTTAGCACTCAATTGGGTGAAATAAACTCCCTCGCTTTCATGACTGAATCCTCCTTTATTGGATTTTGCCTCGAGAACAAAAACAAATTTGAACAAAAATATGGGAGTCGGAGTCTTGTGCCCGAGCTAAGTGTAGCGGCTGTGGCTGCACCTAAATGACAAGTGGAGGGTTAAGCATTCGACAAACAATGGACAATTCCAACGGGAGAGAGAAAGGTGGTGGTGGTAGAAGTGGCTTATTCTTCAAGGTCTCCAGAGAGCTCTGCAGGATCTGCCCGGGATAAACAACTGGCACATTCACAGCCTGATTCAGTTGTGCCACTCCTCGGAACACCATGTCATGTCTTTTTTGCCTGTGACAACAAATCCATGAACCACACTGATCCTGTTTATTGACCACATCTTTACACTCAGTTTACTTTTTCTTTGTACGGCTCTATTATAGTTTAATTTGAGCAAAATTGCTCTGTATACTCTACATTCAGTGTTTATACGTACTTGTAACCTGTAACAGTAGATTATACCTCAAATGTACATGTTTATTTGTAAAAAAAAAAAAAAGTTAATATATACTGTATGTACCATCAGGCTGCTACAATTTCCCTCTGTGAAAACAAAGCCCTCCTCTCTTACATGAAAAGCGCTCATGTCATGTTTTGGTTGACATTGATGGGAAAGGCACTGCACCATGTCGACTTGCCAAAACCTTCACGTGGCTGCAGCTTTAGCTAAGGTTTTTTATTCTGTCTGGGGCAGACACAAACTTGGATATAGCCTCCAGACAGCAGACTTCTTTTCAGCATCACGTGCTGTAAAATCAGCTACTTTTTATGCAATGAATCAACAGCACACAAGGACAGAAGTCTGGTGGTGAAACAAAAAGCTAGTAAGCCATCACAATGAAATAGATCAAAGCCGCAGAGAAGAATGGTGCTCATCAAATAGTTGGTGTAATGAAACTTTTAGGATTGGGGCCTATCAGGTAGATCTCAATGCTCTAAACTCCAGCGTTGTTGAAAATTTATATGCAGAGAGGAACAGTGAGAGTATTCCCAGCAGTATGTCTAGCGTCTGAAATTTATTTCAGATCCACCAGAACTGTAATGTGCTTCAATGGGATTACAAGTGATTTGCAGCCATGAAATATTTTGCTGAGGCCCACTCAAACAGTCGAGGCTGTGGTAAAACAAATGTTCACAATTCTCTTGCCAGAAGCGAGACCGGGGTTTTGCATTTCAAAAACAACTTTTGACATTAGATATTTACAGAACATATTGAGGACAAGTATGAAGACACACAGATTGGGTTTTGTACAGACAAGATGAGAAAGTATCCAAACTCCTGTCAGATCTTTAAAGGCAGATATGGAAATATTTTGCTTTTATTGTCATTTGTGTGGAAACTGACCCTCCACTAAAATATATAGAGATTACGATCAAAAAAGTTAGTGATAATGGAGTAATGAAGTCACAGATCTAAATAAGGAAAAAATTGCTCCATGGTGTTTTTAGCCCCCAATGTCTCCTTCCAGGCAGCGCTGCGACCATTGACTTCAAGGCACCTAACCCTAACCTTAACCCTAACCCCTAACCCTAACCATAACCATAACCATAACCATTTCCTAATCCTAGTGTTTTGAAACAAAATTTTGAACTGAGCCATGTTCGTTTTTGAAAAGCGGACTTTTCAGGATGAAACGGTCTCTAACAGACATTGGGGGGCTTAAAACACGGATAAACGAAAAAATCGGTGGCATGCCTACATTGTTTGATATCTTTGGAATTAATTTACAATGTATAGAAAGAACAAAATTACCCTAACGGGCTGGGTACATTGCACGCATAACGTATGCAAAGCTGACGTTCCAAAACTACGCTTCCACTATAATCAATGAAATTGGCTACACCGGACACAAGAGCAGCGTGTAGTGGTGCGCGTGTTCCGCGGAGATACGTATGCTCTACAAGCGTAAAAATAGAATGTTCTTCTGTATATATTTTTTATGCGAGGTGTGTGCGGCCCTTTTACACAAAAATGGATCGTAAAGTCTTTATATTTCTTTTAACATCACAGGGATCACTGTGCCATGGACGGCACACTTAGGCTTAGACTCTCAGGAATCCATTAACCCCACACACAAAGCATAACATAATTTATAGCAGTTAGAAAATGGTAATCTAGTTGCGATATCACTGAAAAGGACCGCGTCGATTCAAGTGTGCTTACATACCTGCACATTCTTCCCTTTATCCACTTCAGTGAAATTGTCCAAAACATTTTTTTTTCATAAATCCCCAAGAGTCCAAGCAAATGTAATATCCAAGCCAGTTTATCCAAAACTAACTATTCGTCTCACAATCTTGAAGTTTCTGACCGATTTACAACATAAAAACGGTAAACAATAGCTCACTATTGGACATCTTTTCGACTCTCACTTCTCATGCGAGACTTGGAACGCTACATTTGGATGTTACATTTGTTCTGCAAAGTCTTATGAATCAAACACCTCTCATGAGCCAATAGGTTCCCGGTGGACAGAGTCAGACATCTGAGAAGCAAAAGATATCTCTGCATTCAGTTTGGACCACCCTCATTTCGATCGACAGTTGTCTCTGCCAGTAACAATTTCATGGTTCGAGACCCTCCTACCTCTTTAGCCGATGAGGAGACGATTCCAACGACATATGATAATGTGCCATCAAGTTAGGTTGTGCCCTGGTATTATAGCCGTGTATAGAACCTTTATAGCCTGTGCGTAACACATGCGCCCTCGCAGAAAACATATTTTGAGTTGGATTATGCACACGTTAGTTACAGAGAGTGACTTTGGTGAGTTATCTAATTTCAAGACGTTTGTGTGACACTGGACCCTGTACCAGTGTTAGCTATACAACTAATTTGCATCTGTGGTCCACTATGTAAATAGTTTATTTTATCATTCATGTGTGTGTTTTTATATTTCTATATGGTAAACCTTGCCAGTGCAGTTTGTTTGCCCTTTTTTATCAAAATCTCTTAGGCGGAATAGAAGAAAATATAGGTGGCACAAAACAAAACCGCACAGACATATCTGTAGAAACAAATTCATATAAGAGTCTTTTGAGTTCAAATCGTTTTCAGTAGTAAGCTGACACATGTGGCAATGGCCTTGTGTTGTCTGAATCTCACCATATGTGTTTACAGCAGTGTATTTTAGTCAGATTTTACAGATGAATGACTTGGACGGAAATAACAACCTCCATTTAGTGTTAATTTCGTCAGACGAGACGAGACTAAATATGTTCGTCAACGACCTTTTTTTCCATGACTAAGACGAGACTATGATCCAATGTCCAATCTCCAAAAACGCTGACTAAGACTAAATTAACATGCATTATTGTTGACGAAAAAAGACAAAACTAAAATGTTTTGCATAAAATAAAAACTAAGATAAAATCTCTCTTCATTTTCGTCTACAATCGCCTCTACTTTTTCATCATGTGATAGAATATTCAGCTACCGAGACCCAGGTGCCTTAACGACGGTTATCTACCGGACCTAATAGCAACGCAGATTTTGGTGCCACTTAAATGCCTGTGCTTCTCTCTGATGCTCCTAAACGGACGTTAGAGTCAACCGAAACATCGCTGCACGGGACGCTAGTTAACACTTCACTTGGCAGCAGGTAACGTTAGCCTACTTACTTAGACTGACATACGACAGTCTGCAGCTGCCGTTGTCTGAAAAACAACACATATGTTGCGTTCACTTGAAATACGCCTCACCAGTTTCGTGCTGCATTTATTTTATTGTAAAATATCCTTTTCCCCCTGCAGTGGTTGTTTTTGTCGTTAAACAGGAATTTACTGGTGAAATAAGGAAGAGGCTCAATATTTATATAACTTTATATAATTTATTAATTTTTATAACTATTTGACTTGAAATGGTTATCAGAAATAATTTATTTAAAAAAGACTAAAATGTTTTGACTAAAACTTGACTAAAATGGTGAGACTTTTAGTCGACTAAAACTTGACTAAGATACCTTGAGTTCTCTTTTGACTAAAACTAGACTAAAATGACAAGACTTTTAGTCGACTAAAACTTGACTAACAAAAAATTTTGGCACAAGACTAAGACTAAATTAAAAATAGGTGACAAAATTAACACTACCTCCATTCCAGCCTCTGTAACTCTGTGTCAGTAAGGCCTAGAATCACCCTGACACTTGTAAAAGAAACTCGAGAGTGTTTCCTTTCCAATGACAACAGACACACAGAGTGTCAAAGCATGTGGAAGCTATACCCATTTTAATTTGGGTTTGTTGAGTTTGTGAGAGATTCTATGTTTATTGTTTCCTTTCTTCTGCTTCATTTGATAAGAACTGACATAATACAAAAATATATATTGAATGACAGGAAAATGATAAAAATAAAAAAAGGAAAAGATGAGCGAGCTTATGGCCCTAAGTCTTTTGGCAACTTTTGCAACTTAAAAGGGTCCAGGGTAGAAAGAAAGTATTTTTAATTGTCTCCTTCCAGATATCATAATTACTAAAACTCATTATCATTATGGAGCAATGATACTTTGGTAATTCTTCTTATATTTCAGTTGAAAAGTATTCCTCTTTTAATGACAATTTTTAATAGTGTTTGATTCTTTTGAACCAGCATATGCTTTCTTTTTTTTTTTAGCTCCAAGCCATACTGTATATTGTATAATATTTATGTGTCAAACATTTCTCCAGGTGAGGAATTATTAATTGAATGTACTGAGTGGTGCTGGGGTCATTGAGCTGTTGTGGGCAGCAGGCAACATCACTATACTGTGTTCAGTGAACCTTACATTGCTTTTTGTTCTTTGGCAAGGTTGCCAATTAGTCAGTAGGCACTTGCTTGCAAGATCAGACTACTTGTTATCAAGTCCTTGCATTTATTTTATTGTCAACATTAAGATGTTTTTGTTGCTCGTCGGTTCTCAATAAAAGGTGTAAGAAATGAGTTAAATATTTCATAAATGCCTCAATCTGTAATTTCAGCGATCCTGGCAATATAACAGTAGATGCCCTTTTTTATTTGTTCATCATGCACCTCTGGAAGTGTAGTGGTCATATTCTTGAAGAAACTGTACTAAAATATCTATGAGATGGATAGTCATGGTCGGACCTGGCCTTTCAAGATCAGCTGGGATGGAATATCAATAATATATTATCAGTCATCAACGTTGCATATTAGATGGAGCATCGGCGACAGACTACACTACTAAGGTGATTATCATCTGTAACCCTTCACCACTCTTTAAAAGGGTGATAGAATGCAAAACCGATTTTATCCTGTCATAGTTGAATAACGACAGTTCGGTGGGTAAATGGGACATACATAGAAGCTCAAAATCCCATTGACACCCCTTTAATATGATCTCATATTTTGAAACTGCCACTGAAAACGGGCGAATCTCAACAAAGCTAGTTGCTTGCGTAAGCATCTCAAAATCCGGAACCTTTGTCACAGCCATGGGTGTATTAAGAGAACGGTCACGCCCCAACATTTACATAGGCTACACAACTGACCTGAGATCAGGTAGTTTTCTGAATCTAGCTAGGTCACGCAGATCTCTGCTATTCCATTACAAAATTCACTTCTGAAACTTTTTTATGCGAGAAATCAACCATATAAAGCTCAAATATGGGCCGCTTTACGAAAATGGATGGCTAATTGCAAATTTTCTCCGACTGTGTGTCGGAGTTTAGTGCCGGTGTTGGTGCTGCCTGGGTTGCTACATCGCCACCCTGACCGCAGTGTCAGCGAGCTTGTTACACCCGCAATCTTTTACCGCAGCACGCAGGTTCCAGTTAATCTTATAATGGGTATGTGTGTTGAGTTATTTAAACAAACAATCGGGGAAATAAACGCCTCTTGTCCGCGAGTCTCATTGATAGAGCCGCGGTGAGATGGAGTCCATCAATGAGAGCTAGCTAGCCTCCTCCTAACTATGACATTCACAAAAATGCATTCAATTGAAATCCGAAATCGGACAAGTGTTAGCTAAGCTTTGTAAGACCTTGAGGAATCTGTAATAGTCATGCCTTGACGAAATTCAAACTGTAAATATAATTTAGTTATGCGAAAGTGAGCAAGCTGCGATATTTCCCCATTCTGTAATGAATGGGACATATAGCAAGCAGCTGCTCGTCCTACAAAGACGCCTTGCGTTCATAAAAATGCCTTAAAATCAAATCGGACACAACGGTTAGCTTTATAAGACATTGGGGAATGATGTTATATAAGTGGCGTGACGAAATTCAAACTGTAAATATAATTTAGTTATGGCGACAGTGTAGCTAGCTAGCTGCGGTATTTCCCCATTGTAATGAATGGGACATATAGCAAGCAGCTGCTCGTCCTACAAAGACGCCTCGCGTTCATAAAAATGCCTTAAAATCAAATCGGACACAACGGTTAGCTTTATAAGACATTGGGGAATGATGTTATATAAGTGGCGTGACGAAATTCAAACCGTAAATATATTATAGTTATGCCGGCAGCTGGCCGCGGAGCCCCGTAGTGCAGTATCCACAAAGGGTGACTTTGCCCTGGGTATGGAGCCCAGCAGGCTGTCTTCGTCAGACTGTGTGGAGCTCCTAAAGTCCGACACGTCTTACCAAATTTGCAATTAGCCATCAATTTTTGTAAAACGGCCCATATTTCAGCTTTATATAGTTGATTTCTCGCTTAAAAAAGTCTCAGAAGTGAATTTGGTAATGAAACATTGCAGTGTCTGGAATATGAGATTCTGTCGCTTCTCTAATGTATGTGTATTGGGGATTCGCTCAACCAATCAGCGTGCGTCTCTAATGTGTGCGTATGGCAAGTCGCTCGACCAATCAGCGCGCAGCTCATCTAAATATTCATGACCATACCATATTTGGAAGAAAAGCTCTTGTTACAAATAGGGCCAAAACACAGGGATGCATAAGGGCCAATAAAATATCAACCAGGCCATTTTCAGCCCAACCAATGTTCCATTAGGAGACCATAAGGAACAGTGTGAAATACCCTATATAATCATTCTATCACCCCTTTAACCGGACCTTGAATGGAAATATGATTTTTCTTGGCAGGGCACAACACTGACGTTAAGGTTTGGGAGTTTTTAAGAGTATTCTGTTATCCATCACTAAACTGAAATCTGTAAAAGGTTCCACTTCAGTGATTTTGTTTCTGAGAAAGTGGAAGCAGCCTCCTGTAATGATTTGTTAACAAGTAGTGCAGTCAACATGATATGAAACATTAGTTTGAACAGCATTTGACATTACATATTGAGGTACTCTCAGAGGAATGATATGGAGCACACCTTGAATTTTTGTTTATGTCACCGCGCTACTTCATACAGTTTGGATACAGTATAATTACACATCTTCAGAGATTCAGGGCCCTATTTCAACGATCTAAGTGCATGGCGTCAAGTGCCTGGTGCAGGTGCGTTTAGGGTGTATACAAATCCACTTTTCCTAGCTTAACGGCGGAAAAAAGTGTCTGTGCGCCAGGCGCATTGTGCAAAAGGGTTATACTTAGTGTCCTAATTAATTCATATCGTTCAATTCAATCGTAGTGTGTTTTGGGCGTGACATGCAATAAACCAATCAGAGTGTCATCTCCCATTCCCTTAGCCAGGCGTGTTTGTACCATCATCATGTATGGCACGAGCACTATGCTACCAACAATGAAATACTGCGTTATTGACTTTAGACCAGGTTTTTGTTGATCAATGGCGCGATCACTTCCCTCTGCCTCAAGATAGCAATACGCAAATAATTCACCTGAACACACCTCCTTGTAAGACCAGCACGCCCATGGGCGCACAGGTGGGCGCAGGTGCATCTGCTATTTAAACAACGTTGGCGCTGGACTGGAAATTGACAACTGCGTCAGTCTTAAACTAGCAAAGACACTTGCGTAGGGCTTCGCTGCGCTGCATGTTTATTTAGTTATCAATAGGAAAAGACATTATAGATCCCAGAGCTTAAGGTGTTAGAGCTACTGTTGAGGATGCAGGATGTGAACATCTTTTCATGAGGGCGGACGGTGACATTAAGAATCAGACATACGTGGGAGTTCTTGCAAAGCTTTGAATTCAGACATAAAAGAGAAAAGTTGATGTAAGAAAGACTGAAGAAGAAGCAGAATTTGTTTGATCTTTTGATCTATTCATCCTGTTCATGGATTACTTGGGGATATTAAAGTGAATTCCTCATATCAAGGTTTTGTTCCTCGTGAAATATACTTGCATTTGTGTCTCTAAGTTTTATAAGTGGCTCATTTTATGAAACATGTGAGTAGAGTGGATAAAGTTGCTGCACACCCACCCCAAATCCATAAACTCTGCCGGAATCACATTGTCCAGGTCCAGGTAAAAATCCCCCTTTATATGGACCCACAAATGTATGCTACATAATCAGTCTGTGTACAAAGTTTTTGTGTATGTGGGTGTTTTCCTGCACAGCCCACTGCAGTTAAGCTAGCAATAGACTGCACACAGAGGGAGGAATTAAGTGCCATGGCTGCCACTAACATCTTAAATGCATTCTGTTTTATAAAGGCACAACGGGCTAAAGCGGCGGATGACTCCCATTAAACAGAACTCCTATAAAGTGAGCCCTGTGTTTGAATGTTTATGACAATGGGAGATTGAGGAAGAATATGAGGAGCTTGTTGCCCTCTTATATGCCCTTAACTGAAATCTCTTTGGCAAATAGTTGTATGGATGAATGCTTATCCATATTCCAGTGAGGTAAGTGATGCGATTTCACTGTTGATTGCCTCTGCTGATCGGTGGGATTGGTTTAGTGTTAAATAAATATAGGAGACTGCTGAAGGGAATGATAAATACATACGGACCCTACACCGTGTCAAGACAAACAATGCATGGATTATGACGGTAAGAATCACAAGATAAACCAAGAGGCTGATTTTAATAATCCTAAAGAGCTCTCAAAAACCTGACCCTGCAAGGTCAGTGTGTGACTTTAATTGAAGTTAATCTCAAGTTCGGTGTAATGTTTGACCTCATATGATGGGTTATTTGGAGCATGTAATTTTGCAGGATTAACTTGATACCAATCGCCTGCCTTTAATCTCCCAGTAATTTAAACCCAAAATTGATCCACATGCCTAAATGGACCATTTTTAAAGTCTGCTGCATATCAGATGTATTACTTCAGTGAAGCACTTCATCAGAACAACTCAGAGTCAAAGTGACATTTTGGGCAGCATTGAATTTCTGTGCCTGCCCTGAAAGGCTCTCTTCCTTCTCAGTGTTTCAGGGGCACTGACAAGGCAACCCTTATCCAGCAAGGCTAGCGGCCAGGCAGCCTAGGCTGTGATACATAAAGCATCAGATTGCACATGAGCACCCATCCAAACAACTTGTCATGGAAAGATATTTACTCCTCAGTTCAGACATTATTCACACACAACTATGCCCCTGGTGGAAAAGGAGCCGTCTTGGGCTGAAAGAAGAGTAGTCCTGTTCACCTCATCTATCCCGGAGAGAAGGGGAGACGGACAAAGGCGGTGAGAGAGAGGCAAGTGTATTGAGAATATAGCGGTTACGTTGAGAGAGGGAGGCTATACAGGCAGAGAAGCAAAGATGGAAAAAGTATGTGAAATGAGGAAATAGATAGACACTTTAGGATAAAAAAGAAAAATTGAAAAAGTTGTAAGAACATCATACTCACCAAAACAATTGCTGAGATCTTGAAACATGGCAACATCGCTACAGTGAAGTCCATATGGGGCAAAAAAACAAACAAGCAGTAGTTGCTAAACAAGCCAACAGTTTAGCCAGATGATCTAAGGTGCTTTCTTTAAAGCTGCCCTTATTACATTTATCATATTAACACTGGATGAAATGTGAAAGGGGTTACTCGTAGTGACAGACTCACAGATAATTATTACCAGAATGCATTTCTTTCTTTAATTGTTAAGGTTTCACACAACTTTTACTTTTTTTGGTTTATTCTCATTCTAATCAACCTTCTTTTCAGCTGCAGAAGGCAGCTGTTTTCGGTTAAAAACACCCAATTTTACTTTGCTACCTGCCTAGCACCAAATGACAGACAAAGTTAGTGAATAGTTGAGCATTTAGCTGCAAAGAGACATTCATCAGGAGTTTGTGAAGACCAAACCAGAGCTAAAAGATGAGTAAATATTAATCTTTAATTTCTCAGGTGATCAGAAACAATTCAAACACACTTCAAATTAGTGCTGATGGGGCCATGTAGGTTTTGCAGGATGTGTACATATGCAACTGTTGCTCACTGTTGTTCAGTTTTATAAAGTAATTTTAGCTTGTTTCACTGCCTCCAAGTTGCCAAAAAAAATAAATAAATTAAAGCAGATTTAAAAGTAAAATGAAAGTGTAAAGTCACAAATTACACAGGAAAACTATTGGTTACTCTGCAACCTTGTTTAAACCCTATATTCTTTGTTTATTCTGACATATAAAGCTATGGTGGTCATTTTATTTTAAGTGCCATTGGGCAAATATTCCATAATAATCTTTCAGCATGTTGTCATTCAAGTGGTCTGAGAGAAAACTAGACTTCTGTACCTCCTCTCGGCCCTGTTTCCAGATTTAAGATAATCTAGAAGGGACGGGAGAGGTTGGTCAATGGCAGGTCATTTCAGAGAAAGAGAGTGTTCCTTTGCTGTTCTGTGAATGCATTGCCCACTGCAGGTTTCACTTGGTTTGTCAAATGTTTTTAGTATCAACATGAATATTGGCCCGAACTACAAATATAAGACCCATGCTGCATGAACATATCAATGCAGCCAGCTACAAAGACTTAGAGTAGTTGAAGACCCCATGGATAATGTAGGAGAGGCCATCATTTACCTATGCACAATTTCCTTTAAACACTCATGCAACAATTGAATGGTCAGTTTGCTTTTAGACTCTCTGGTGATAGAACTGTTGATTGCAAGACCAAGACTGTGCATGTGTGTCTACCACTCTGTGTGTGTGTGTGTGTGTGTGTGTGTGTGTGTGTGTGTGTGTGTGTGTGTGTGTGTGTTGTGTGTGTGTGTGTGTTTGCCATGCATATACAGTACGCTTTCTGTGTGTGTGTCTGACAGTGGCTCACTGGTAAGATGAATGTTTCCTCCCAGCTGACCGTCCATCCTGCTGGCGTAAATCATCTCTGTCACTCAACAGCATCCACTAAGCAGAGCCTCATTAGTCTAACCACACAAGAGCTCACTCTCACATTCAGCAAGGCATCTCAGTTATCTGCGGTGCACAACTCCCAGCAGATGCTGCTGGTTTTGCCCCCACATAGACAAATATTCACATTCTACACTCAGGCACTTAAGCAAGCAGTTGCACACACACAGTACTATGTAATGTAGTGCACAAAGTGTAATACACTGTAAATGTGCCTGTGTGGGCAAAACATAACAACATGTTAGGTCACTAAGGTGTAGCCACATACCCACCTTAACTTTGGACTTCCGAGTAAGAACCACTGTAAAAAGCTTTTAAAAACTAGGTCCAATGCAGGACGGCCTCACACTAATGTGCATGTAATGGGGCCTTTTAAATGGGCCGTAAACACTGCCTGGCATGTGGAAAAAGAGTTTAGTGGTTTAGAGGGTTTTATTTCCGTGGGATTTAAAGGAAGAGGCAGCATTATGAGCCAATCGGCTGCCTGGCCTCCAGATATCTGTTATCTGGAGG
This sequence comes from Perca fluviatilis, assembly GCF_010015445.1. NCBI lineage: Eukaryota > Metazoa > Chordata > Actinopteri > Perciformes > Percidae > Perca > Perca fluviatilis. The sequence goes on from NC_053117.1 coordinate 29,755,813, forward strand.
TGTTGTATTTGTAAGCACTAAGCTCTATCTCTCCATGGATCATTGAAGCTCTCTTTGCTTCCGTTCTACACATGCTCACACCATAGTCCAGTGAACGGGAGAAGAGCAAAGTGCCGATGAGCTTTGGAAATTGCCCAGAAAGCTTGTCAATGCCAGTTACTTTTGGCTAACTTGGGCTGCCGTTAGTTCGTTTAGCATCAACTTGCTAGTTGCTGATGCCAAAGACATCTGCTCTAACTTTTAAAGTGAGTTGCTGTATAGTTTGGTCGTGATGCTGAAAATGATATAACTCAGAGAGCCAAGAAAGACCTTCTGCTGTAAGATTCATCTTGGGGACTAGTGGGCACAGCAAGGGAAAAGCACAAAAGAACAAGTGTGTCTTTCTCAACCTCTAGAAACCTGCCCATCAGGGATTGCAGATTGAGGTTTGAGCATAATCTAACAAAACACAACCTTTTTAAGGTGTTTTAATTGTGTCATTATGTGGGTGTATGTCAAAATGTGCACACATTTGGAATCATTTGTTTGAATTTGTGGGATGTGTGCCTGCCTGTCTGTGTGTGTTTTTCTACATCTGCCCTCAGCCATGCAGCAAGCTTGGGGAAACTCCCATCTCACCAGCTCTGCTATTCCCCGCAGCCTTCGCTCTGCACAGCAGACAATGTGAGGAGGAGATGTGACTCATCCTGGGACGAAGCCTCTCCTCTCTTCCCGCCTCCCACTTTCCCTCCCTTCCTTCTCGCTCTCTCTCACTCTGTATAGCAGTTATCTGTTTGTGTGCTTGGTTTTCTAGCCTTGACTTGCTGACTTGAGAGTCACAGTGGCACTGTTGCCCCCAGGCTAAAACAAGACTTGATGAGAAAAGACTCACTTTTCTCCCTCTTTCCCTTCCCAGGCCGGTATCTCCTCCCTGTGTTTGGTCATATCTCTGTCTACCTATCACTGAAGATGCTGATTGGGTGTCTTCAGTTGAGGACTGTTTATACAGTTAGATCATGCAAAGACATATTTACAATTTTTATCAGTTTTTTTCATAGAGCCTGAAAACACACCTGAGATCGCCTTTTCATTTGAGGGAAGCATCCAACCTCAGATGCTCTCACACTATTGTACATCAACATTAATGATGTGTAAAGCAAAGTAGGAGTTGTTTTTAGCATGTTTTTTGCATGGCCACACTTGAATATAATTTTTTTTTCGGATTATTGAGTTAAAAGACAGCTTTGTAACAAGACTAAGGCCTTTTTCAGACTGCCCTGCCCAAATCCGTTTTTTGGCATATGCAGATTGCATCTACATTGATTTTAGACAGTCTGGACAGCAAAAAAAACACAACAAATGTGATTTTTGCAAATCTAAACAACCTATGGTCTATGGTTTGGAGGATTTGTTGGATATTTAGCAGGTTTACTTTTGTGTACCATGAAACGCTAAACACAAAGCAGCTGAGGCTGATGGGAATGTGATTAGAACAAGTATTTGTTCATAAACCAAAGTAATGGACATTGGATATTTTGACATGATGACGGTGCCAGTCCGTCTCGTACTTTGACCTGCAGGTGCGTTACAGGAAGAATCAGGGGATCACCGTAAGAGAAGCCATTGCTGTTTACACTGAATGGGCAGACACCAAAACTGGATATTTGTTACTGATGTGTCTGATAGCTGGAACATTTTTATGCAACTCGATTTTAGCTCTAACGGCATTGTTTTAGTTTGTAAATATTCTGTTGTGTGGACCCCATGAAGAAGAGCTTCTACTTCAATGAAGCTAATGTATCCAATATCTGAAAATGAGTTGACATTCTCTTGTTTATATAGATAAATGACCATAACACATGACCACACTGCAACATGGACCAAGTATGAGCTTCACCAATCGCATATCTTTCACTATCTTGTTCACCAAATGGTATAATTCAAAAGGTTATAGATGTCTATCTAAAACATCTACAGCATTCAAGTATGGATTCTAAGTTCACTTCAAATTAAGGTAAATGAGAAGTTTTCATCCCATGTGTTCATTTTTGGCCCATAATTTAAACTGTCAAATCTTGGGGCTCCTGTCAGCGGTTTCGGATCGGGAGAGCCATGGCTACTATTTCTTACTATTTACAGCACGGAGGTAGGAGTAGAAATAAGCAAAAGACAAAAGAAAACAAAATGAAAAATTAAAGAATTGAAAATCAGCTTTCATATTTCTTGCAGGGAGAGACAGGGAGATCAGAAACACGTGTCACAAACACACGTGTACTGTGCATTAAATACTTTTTTACTATTATTTCCGAGCCACCACAATACTTTAGGTCACAGACGTGCCAAAGCTGTCACATCAACAGCACTTATAGTGTCACACGCTGTCAATGGCTAGCCATTACATGTCAATGGGCTATGTAATGTCAGGATAGGTAATTGGCCTTTAAGGATAGGGGATTGACAGTTTAATTGTTTAATGGTCAGTCAATGAGGCCTCTCACATGTTCGGGTTTCACAGAGACAATTCAGTCTATTATTCCATGACACGAGTGGTGAGATTGTTATCGCGCCAGAGCTGTTGGTCACATAAAACAATCGCTGTCTCTGTGTGCTGCAGAAGGGCCTCATGCAGGATGGCACTAATTCTCTCCATTAAGAGCCTCTAGCACATTGCTGCTCTTTGTACACAAATCCCCTTTAATTATGGGATTTATACACCAGCAGAGTGCGAACATGAATAAATAACTGTAGAGCAGCAGAGGCAAACAGCCAGTTAAGGCTTCCATGGAGCGTGAGATTCTGCAAGGTCACCACAGATAAGGTGCAGAGCTTATGACATGCATCTCAAGAAGAGCTAAATATTTCCTACCGAGAAAGCAGTTAAGTGTATAGAGTATAATTTGCTGGGAAAAGAGATCAGTAGCAAAATGGCTATTGTGATAAAGAAAACTTAAACAAAACTTACATATACTCTATATGATGCAGCCAAGGTTGAGTCATTTTTGATGAGAAGCAATGCAGTCTAAAGTAGAACACAATGAATAGAATACATTTGTCACATTAGTCTGATAACAGCAGCTTGAGGTAACCAGACGGTGAAGGACATTGGCTGTACTGTATTGTCTCTGAGCCACATAACTTGTTCCTTGTGCATTGCGCCACTGGGGAAGACTATTTAAGATTCGAGGAGTGTGTTAGGCAGAGAATAGGAAAAGCCTTTTTGTGTCCATGAATACCCAGGCAATCAAGGCATCAATTATTCAAGCCGCATGCAGAGAGAAACCATCGCAAGCTGTCCATCGGCACTCAGTCCCAAGACTGCTAATGTTGCGCAGACAGCAGTGGAACAATACAAATCCAACAGAGCTATTAGAAACAAGCCTATGCAGGAAGACTGCTGCAAAATTAGAGATAAGCGTCCAAACTACTGTTAATTTGTTAATCAATTATGACTAGGTTTAATCACAGTATGTAAACAAGCATTGTAGGCGCAAGTGTTGAGGAAATTAATGTTACATTGACTTCAAGCCCATATGAGGGACCGTTACACTATGAATTTTCTCCACAGTAAGAAAAATAGCTAGAGTTACGAATCTAAATACTGTAGTCCCAATTATATTCCCTCCCTTCTCTCGTCAAAACAAAACAACAAATAGCGTCAGGTATGAAATTACGTTCCCATACAACTAAACTGCATTCTAAATTGCATTTCAAGGGAAACGTAATTGAATCCTCCTGGTGTACTTTGTTTTTGATGTATTACAAATGTGCATAAAGTCCACCTAGATCTTTTCCCAAACCTTACCAAGTAGTTTTGTCAATGTAAACCAGGTGTTTAAAACTGCAACCGTTAATCCGGGAGAAAATATGTTTCCCTCGAAACATAATTGAGAATGCAGTTTAGTTGTATGGGAACGTAACTTTTTAGGAGACAAAGTTAGAAATTAACATTCAACTATATGTGTTTCTTGAATAGTTTGCTGGTTACTGATGTCTAGCTAACTAGAAAGCTAGTGTTCCATTTTTGTTTTTGAGAGCTGAAACCCTAACGGAATAGCTATAGTACCTATCTTAGCCCACTGTGTATAGTAGCTCTCACACGAGGGATAGCTAGGAATTTTAAATGGATCGTATCTGTATAATCTACACTATTATAGTCTGCCTGCTTCCATTTTTAACTTCATTTTGACATTTCTGTGCAAATGTTAGGTGGCTTTCACACCAGAGCATTTTGGTCCGTTTTAACCAAACTCGGGAGCGTTTTGTCGGATAGTTCGGTTTGTTTAGGACGATGTGAAAGCTCAACCCAACTCTTGTGCGGACCAGAAAAACGGGGTTCTCGGGTCGCTTCTAAGTGTACTAGAGTTCGGTTCAATTTAGGTGAGAATGCAATCCGATCCAAATATAGGAAATAAACCAACTAACAGTGCATTTACTACCCTGCAATTTCAACATTGCACACAAAGGGATGACTAAGGTATGATAACTTTTAAAACTATTATAACCATACATCGCTCATCATCTGTGTGACAACACATCATAATCTCTCTCATCAGGGCCCGCCATCTCCTTCACTCACTGTCTTGTCAGCTGCATATATTGTTTACCTTCTTCTAAAATATTGGAAACACTAAAGCAAAACCAGAAACCAGAAAGATGTTATAAATTGAGTGTTGGTCCATTATTTCTGAGACCGTTTCGTGTCACATTTGTTTTTACAATCCTTGGTGCGCTTGACAAAGTGCAGTGCGAACTCAAACTGAACCAAATGTGCAACAATGCTGCAACTTTACCCCCGAATTGAATCAAACTATAGTTGTGAAAAGGTGTGAAAGCGCCCTTAGACTGTCTATATATGCGGCTTGGGAGTTGTGGAGTTGATTTTTTTTTCTCTCAACTGATTGAATAAGGTGAAGTTTCTGTAGATCCTTGTGTCTGTTCTCTCTCTCTCTCTCTTACTCTCTCTCTCTGGTTGTTCATGTTCATCAGCAGTAGAGATAGCACAGTACAGAAAAATGCTGAGGAAGAATGGAAATGTGGGATCAATTCCCAGAGGAGACAAAGGGAATCTAACACACAGACAAGGTGACTGCATTCTCACAGAGGGGACACAGAAACAAAAACAGATAGGTGACAGACACGTGTGTTTTCATGCAAACAACTGAAAAGGGTGTAAGAAAACTGCACAAACACAACAGCACCCCACTGCTGATACTTGAAAAAATAAGCAACCTTTGTGATCTTTTGACTTGTACGTTGCACCTGAACCTTCCCATCATGCATTCTATTTTGTTTGGCTCGAACCAGTATAGTTTTTTATGGTAGGCACATGGTACACATGGTAAGCAATTTGCTCTCTGCACACCGCTAGGTAGGGCGCAGAGCAAAGCGCAGATAGCAAAGCGCAGCGCAGGTATTCGTCATCGAGGCTGGCAAGGAAGCTATTTCCCGTTGCTACAGTAGGTAACGACAGCTGTTACCTCCTTGGTTGCGCTTTTGAACGGTCAGCAGCAACTAGGTCAAAGTTTAAATAATTTGAACTTTGAGCACAGCGCAAAGCGGCAAATCCGAGCGGTGTGCGGTGCCAGGGGTAGCGCAGAGGTTTTGCCGCCTATCATGTGTTTACATTGCTAAGTTTTGGTTTTTAGGTGGCGTTATGAGCAAAAAGCGATCTCTGTGCACACAAGTGTTTTTAGCTCCAGTAGAAGAACTAATCTCTGTTTAAACTAACGTGCCCAAACAGCATATCTCATCGACATTCTCGTATACTGGGCATAAACAGGAGGCAGCATGTATACTCTGCTCGTAGTAGCATAGTCTCAGAGAACAAGACTACACAACCTATGAGACCCAATCAGGCTTAGAAACGTTGCCATCAATGTCGGTTTTGCCAGAGGTCTCTGTTCACAGCCGTTGAGACTGCAACACAGCGAAGCAGTGGTGGCCTAAAGGTTAAAGAAGCGAGCTTGTGACCAGGAGGGCGCCGGTTCAATCCCCAGACAAAAAATCTGGGTGGGGAAAGTGAAAGAGCAGTCCCTTCCTCATTACCACCACTGAGGTGCCCTTGAGCAAGACCCTTAACCCCAACCACTTCAGTGGCCAGCAGATCAGACTGTGGTTGTACTGGGCAGCTTCCAGGTATGAATGTGTAACTGTGTGACTGTGACAGGTCGTTGTTGCAAATGAGAATATGTTCTTAGTTGACTTACCTGGATAAATAAAAAAACAACCCGGCAGAATCCAAACCAAAATGAGTCAGAAGTGTTTCCAAATGTCTCTGTTTTAGGGGCTCGGAAATGCCAGAGCAGTGTGAATGTGAGGTGTAAATGTAGCAAAGATATGTGTTTTTAAAACAAAATGTAGCATTGTAAATCTAGCCTAAGAAACATTAATAATGTTAGTATAGTGTAATGTGTGTTCTACAGTAACAGCAGTGTGAAAACATTGTAATTTCATATTAATAAAGTATAAATTATTATTATTATTATTATTATTAACTGATGAGTCTTCCATCTCCCCATATTCACCACTTTGTGTAACCATGGAACCTGAGGTACCCTTCAGATCAACACACAGAAAATGACCTCAAAGCACGCTGCCCACACTGTCCCTGTATCCCACTCTGTACTGTGTTCAGAACAAGCCAATTATTTATTTACAACGCTGCCTTTCTGTCACTTTTTGAGCAGACAAACATGGTGCTGGACAGATCTCCAGGGATACACACTCAGGTTCTACCCCCCTACTGTTTCCATGCTATTAGGCTGCAAAAATGTCAACATGATTTTATATCCATGCCTTAAAGTCAATTCCCCTTTGACCGCCTGATGGCATTTTTTTAAACATTACTGTGATGACATGCAACAGCTTTTCATATTTACACTATCATAAAATTGGGCTATAAATGTCCAAAAGATGATTTGAAATGTACAGTCATTTATAGTCTGTCTTCACCTGGAGCCGAATAACCTGCGGGTGGGAGTTCATTTAACAAGCTGGCAAGATGATTTATGCAAATGGTGAACACATTTCTAGTGTGATAAATTCCCTTTTTTGGTGAAAAATACTTCAAATTAAATTGATTGAACACATTTTCTAATAGCACAATTTGCCAGTTTTTTTTGGTGCTATTTCTATGTAATGGCCTATTACAGCAACAATTGATGATGAATTGTTTCCTACAGTTTTTATGATAAAATAGTAAATCATTGCATGTTGATAAAAACAGTTTTCAGATGTTTTTTTTCACTTTTTAAACTTCCCTCTTTACTCAATAAATCATTTTCATTTCGTTTTTATGTGAAATCTGCTTTATATGCCATATTTCTAAGACAGTGTTTGTTTTGTGTTGTTTGCACCTGATTGAGATTGGACCATGAACACTGAGGAAAGCATTACCTGAAACATTTGTACTTACTTTTCTTCTGCAGTGTAAATTAGCAACCGATAAGAACTCTATCAGATTAGAAAACCCTTACTTGCTTCAACTTAAAAACTATTTTTATAAAGTTGTAGCATGGACAATGTATCATGCTTCAACAGGTTTATTAATAATTGGTTATTAAATGGAAAGTTGTACCTGACTGAACAGTGGCAGCACTTTGTATTCACTATAGTCACTGTGTTGCCGTTTTGAGTCCTCGTCCCTCATATACCAACGACATTTGGGACGTGTGCCCCATAAAGTAAAAAAACGCCCAAGTAATTTTCTCTTTTAGATTGATCTCCACTGCTGTGATGCACTAAGCTGGCTCTCTGACCTGATATCTCCACCTCAGCCCGAAATATATCCAGCATGCAAACAAATCTGCAGAAATAAACATCAGAGCCCACAACTACTATTTGAATGGAATGAGGAGAGTTTTGTAGTTTTTATTTGTGGCCTAAAGTCACCTTGCACACTGAACATCAGTCCCAAAGATACAGCAGACAGCTACATTGGCCTATTTTTACGACTTCTCTAAAATATAACAAAGTTCAACGTATACTGTAATTATTTAAGATTAAATATGACTTGTAAGTGAATCAATTATACACGTACACTGTTACCTTACCATGGTGTCTGTTAGTGATCATGATTACTATAGACTTTTTCAGAGAAATAGTGTAGATTTATAGCAATTAGGCTTTTTCCATTAGCGGTTAAAGTCATACACCAGGCTCAATAAAAAAAATGAAAATCATGATGTAGAAGTTTATTTTTAACATTTTACAATACTAAATTGTGTTTAGAACCAAGTATAAATACATTCAGGTATTATTGCATTTTGTAATTATTATGGTTAAGATGAAAATTATAAAAAGTCTTCTATAATATTCTGCTGTACAAAACATTCTTAGACATGTTAATGACATATTTCATTAATCGATATCCACCCTTATGTCATGCTACCGCACTTGCATTTGATTGTACTCCATTTGATGACTCATAATATTCTCTATTTCCCAGCATTGTGGCATGATTAACTTTTCCCAGGTGTTATATTCTGTCTTGATTAAAACTGCCGTGCTGCCGTAGATAGGAGCCCCACCACGAATTGCTCACAATTTGACGTGCTGCACCACTTCACTCTGATGAACAAGATAGAAAAGCAATATCGCTTTCAAAATCTAATTTTTAAAACTGCCAGACGCTCAAAATGCCTGACGAATATCACTGAACCAATTAAAGTGCACATCTGTTTCATTAGGGGACCTCATATCCATCCATCTTATCTGTCAATCTTATCTCTCAGTACCTTCATGCACCTTATCAGATGTCTTCATGCATGCGTGGCTGTGGAGATTAATTGAGCCAATTTAACTTAATTTCAGGGGAAGAGGCAAACTTCACCCTCTGAATTTCTTAGCTGATACTCAGTTTTATTACATCATAAAGTCACATTTGCTGAACAAACTCATAGTCAATTATAACCAGATGAAATACGAAACAAAATTGGGGCAAGGACAACTGACTATACAGTAATCTGCATCCATAGGCTTACGATGAGTGAACGATTTATTGAATGTTTTATTACAGTGCTGCTTAAATGAACTCTGAAAAGCAATACTGCACCAATTAAATTTCAGATGATGTACAAAATTCTTTGACTCAACTATACGGTGTGCATACATTAAATAGATGCAGAGTAAATGTGTATTCAAAGTTGCAAAAGCATTGTTTCCTTTCCCACAAGTTGGACTTTTAATATAAACACCAATGCTATGCTGAGGGCAGATTCTCAACGTGAACCCAATATAGTCGGTTCTCCCTGCCCACAGAGCTATCAGACACAAAGCCACTTTATATGTCCTTTAATGTTTGTTTTAAATTGTTTTTTTGTCAGTTTAGAAGTTTACATGAATAACAGCTAAATAAACTATTACCTGGGGATTGTTCCCTTGTCTTTTTTAAGCCAACTGACAGTGATGTACATCAACTGTCAGTCTCAGGGAGACTTCTTTTTTTTTTTTTCTCGAGCAGACTGGCTGCAGGTGTTTATTTGGTATTGCTTTATTTAATCTGACTATTAAACCAGCCGTGCTTTCTACGCAAAGCAGTTGCCTGCAATATTAATTGCTTGACTCCAGTGAACAGCTGCACAAAGCCATTTTTTGGCAGTCACGAAACATTATTCACTTCCCATGTACATTTTTGCAGCTGATCAAGACAAAGAGGTATTTCTTATCTAAAGTTTAATGTCCTGCCATAGTGGGATTAAATCATATTCCAGCTTTGAACCATACAATTGCTGCTGCTGTTTAATCATTATTATATTTATATTATTTTTACAAGTATTTAATATTTATTTATATTACGGACAATTTTTGGCTAGATATCAGGTGAGAGTGCCAGCTTAGTGCTTCATATTGATGTTTACATATTTGAAAGATGGCTGTGTTCAATAGTGTGTTCATATTCTTTGGTGTTGCTTTATAATGGCATCATCCTTCCAAACTACATCTTCAAAACAATGTACAAGTGGGCTTTGACAAAGGTCACAGAAGTAAAATGAAGATGGAGGAAAACCTTTTGTTCACTTATGGCTATTTTCATACCATGTTATCAGAAGTATCCATTATCCATTGGCCAGTGTAGCTGACTAGCACCACTAGTGGCACTGAGAGTAAAATAGCAGAGCATGAAAACAGGCATTGGGTTTGGGGCTTTTAAAAACAGGATTATGGTTCAATATCCATGCATTCAGACTAAATCTCATTTTATTTGATTTTAATAGATTTTTATTTTTATTTTTATTGTGTTTTACAATTTACTATATATTTATTTATCTTTCAAATTCTTTTAAAAGGTATGATACGAATAAAGTTGCTTTGCCTGAGCTTGTGTTGGGATTAGGTTCCGTATGCAATCCTTAATATTTAATTAGCCATTATGTAAAATATGTTGGTGCCAACAGTAATTTTCGTGTCACTTTTTTTCTGATGATGGATATTCAACTTTGAACTTTAAAAGAGTACTTCATTGTGTTGGTTGGTGTGTCTCATATTGTTTCATGAGATTTAAATAGGCTACTAAACATGATCTACTTTTTGGTCCATTTTCCAATGTTTTGTAATATAACAATGTAAAACTCTGAATGCACATTTTAGCTTTTTTTACATATGTGTACTACTGCGGAATAATTATCCAGGTGTCCAGAACACCGGTGATAACTGATTGATTGACTTCAGTCTGTTCATCACTTCCAGTTTTGTTGTGTGACATGTTATTGTTGTGATCACAACAAGATGGTATGCAATGTGGGTTTGGAATGAGAAGTTATAGAAAAAATAACTGGCATGGAAAACTACATGGGACACACAAATCTATTTATATGCAGGAGATGTCAGTTTGTAATTCTTCCATTCCTGCGTAACAACTTTATACTGTAGATTTGTCACATAATGGCTCCCTGATGGCCTGTGGTTTAGCAATAACTTAGACTACATTGTGCCATTGTTTTCAAACAGAATATGTAACTGTAGACATGTAAATGATAAAATAGGTGGTGAAGAAATGGCATTGAGTGCAGTGACAATACAGTGGGTGAGTGTATCCAAAGTGAAAAGTGCCCTTTTCCTCTCTCGCATTTTTGCAAGCAACATTAAAGTGCTGGCTGATTATAACAACCTGTCTCATCGTTGTGCTTTTGGTTTTTCAAAATCTCTTCAAAATTTATCAAGCTGCTGTGTATTGAGGTTCATGAATCTCTGCAATAATATTTTAGCTGACTGTCAGCAGAAGTCAACTTTTAAGAGAGTGATATTGTTCTTTTGTGCTGTTTAAATCCAGTTCACAATCAAACTCAAGGAGCCCCATAATAATCTCCAATATCAGAGCTTCCTCTGACTTCTGTGACAAGAATAACTTAAACAGATAACTAAAGGCAAGCAAAATAAGAAAAATGACAACATCCAAGGTAGCCAAAGTCATTTTCTGAACTGTCTGTAGTTTATTGATCAGTGTTTGTGCAGGTGCCCATGCATCCATTAAATCAGCCTTGGTGCACTTTAAGTCATCATTCTTGTCATCATCAGACAAATACCATTGATTAGGTTAGATGAAAGGAATTTGCACAGAAATGAATAGCCACCGCCCTCTCTGAGAATCAAAGGCCAAGACCTTTGAAGGGTAACTACTGTTTTTTTTTTAAACTGGACTCTATTTTCCTGTGTTTTTTTGTGTAAGTGACTGATAGGAACAACAGTCTTTGAAATTGGTCCAGTATTAAGCGTGAACGCTGTAACCGGCAGCTACAGATCGGGCTGCAATGTAACCCTATGGGGCATGTGTTCAGCGTCAGTTTGGTCCACTAAAAGTGCTGTTTTTGCCACAAAAAGGCTCAGATTATTATTCTAAGTATCTGACAACATTATGGAAAGGATCCCTTCAGAGATATACCTTTGAGACCTTTCTGTTTAACCAGAAACAGCTCTGAGGTCGCACACACTAAACCCACCAGACTCCATTTAAAAACGCAATACTTTATTATTATTTATTATAGTTTTATTTTGTTTCTGTTGACTTTAAATGATGTGTATTTTACGATGCTAAAATGACTGTTTATTGACATGGAGTCTGGTGGGTTTAGCGAACACAATATCGTGGATGTTTTTATGTTTAACAAAAAGGATCTTACTCTTTAACAGAAAGGTCGACCCCCTTAGAAATCCATAATGTTATATTAATCTGAGCCTGTCAGTGGCAAAACGAGCACTTTTGTGAACGTAAATACAAGCTGCACAATTCCCCTATTAACTTACATTGTAGCTTGTTGCGCCGCTGCCAACTGCAGCTATCTCGCTTAATACTGGACCAAAAAATAGGAAAATAGGGTCCAGTTTGAAAAAAAAGGTAGTTACCCTTTAAGTTTGCAGAGACAGTGTGGCACAGATTGCATCATCAGTTTAGCAAGTGAAATTAGGAGAAATTGAAGATAACTGTACCATTTTTGACACTGTGCTGATGTTTAAAAATGTAGTCAGATGACTATTTTCACTGCAGGCTGTAAATACTACAGCTTATGTCTCTCTCTCTCTCTCATGTTTGACAGCTAATTTGATTGTCATATTAGACTTAGAATGCCATGATTAGAGCGTATTAACCTGTACATTGTGTGAGCATGTTATCATCAACATGTGCTCTAGTAGCTTAGACTTACGTACAGTACATTACACCTACGGATTCATTCATGGATTGCACCATAAACTAAATACTGTATATATTCTGCTCTGAACACGACAAATCAGTATGAACAATTGTTGTAATGATTGTGTATATGTGTATAATATCTTAAGTGCAATTTTTTTAAATGTCATGAAATGTCATAGCTTCAGGAATGTTCCTTTAGTATTAGTGCAAAACCACTGCACCAGTCAGACATGATGGATAGCTGACACAACACGAACAGCAAAATAATGTGTTCTCAGTGAGTGGCACACCGACATGAAAATGTTAGATGCTGTTTATAGAAGGTTTCTATACTTTTTGTTCCCTGGAACGAAGAAAAAATAGACATAGAAAATGACAATTGAATGTCACAAGTTGAATTTAAATTTCAGGCACAACAATATGTTTTAGTACTAAATAATTGCAGGAACTATTCCTCAGAAGTCTAAATGTTTTAAAATGAGCATAATTCATTCATTGACCAGAGCTCCCGTTTCAAAGTATACAGCAAGATGAGTGAGTCTAATGCTGATATTTGACTATTATTCACATTGAGCCAACCTTGTGAGGATAAGACCCTGTTTGAGAAACCCATTATGGTGTAATTCAATGGTATCTGTTTCTCCACATTGGGACCAGTGTTGGTGTCTACTCTCATTTTTATCATTGACATATTTTCTCGGGAAGGTAATCCAAGAATGTTGAATTCAAAAACATCTTATTGAAGTCTTATTTAGGCTGATAAATTACAGAAAAAGTGAAGTGGCTTTGTGAGTAAATCTTCCCGGATTCCAGATATAACTCAGTTTTTACTGGAAGGAAGACATGTTTACTGTTTGAAGTATGTCAGTTTCTGGTCATAAAAGATCATTATATATATTACCTTTCTCATCATTGAACAAGACTTATTATATTTCATTTCTATTTAACCACATCACCAACACATTTATCTTTAATTAATACAAAACCAAACACAAAGTACATAACACACAGCCATCATACATATATACAAAAAATACACCCTTATACGAAAACAGCAGTTACAATTTTGCTTTCTTTTCATCCCAAATACATAATTTAAACTATACCATTATAAACCGTCATTTTGATAAGAATAGTCACACTATTGTCCTTATCTATATTCTGTCTAGATATCCAAAACCAATAAAAAATTATGTGGCAAAACAAATCGGCGGAGCCACACGCCGGATGTCAGCCTTTATCCTGGTAATGTACCTCCGTTGCACTAGACTAGGTGAATGTAAACATGACTACTGCACTACTTCCAACTGTGTGTAAACTCTCCAGAAAAGCAGCACATCCAGACAACTGTAACTTCACTACTTTTCCTACAACTTGTTTTATGATGCATCCTGTGTGTGTTATGGGTGGCATTACTTTGACAGTTGTTGCTGAAAGTCACAAGTCCATTGACAGTACACCATGTAAACATGCAACTAGTTTTATTAGTTAGACTAAATTTAGCAGAACATGGTCCTCAAATGTGAAACATCCACATGCTGTGTTTACACTGCAGCGCCAATAAATCAAACTAACGCTGACAAACAGAGCAAACATTTTCCTGCGCTTAGCGGACAGTTACAAAGTGGGCAGTGTGTTTTTAATCGCTTCATGCCACACTTCTCCCTTTGGAGGCGGAGAACAAGCTTGTCGATCTGTTCCAGTGAACATCAGGGGAGAACACCTTGACGCCCGGAGCCGCTATCTGCCATGGTGCAGTGGTGGTAATGATTAAGTATCAGTCCAGCGCACTCCTCTCATTTCCAAACTATCAGTTTCACCTTCTCCACTACATCACATTTGTGGAGCAGAAGGTAATGATCCACCTGGGTGTCTGCCAAGTCATTTTCTTTCCGATGCTCTCTCACTCCCCATTTTTACTCTCCCTGTGTCTGCTTCTGTCTCTCACTTTCTCTCACTTCCACCTGCTACCGTCTTTCAGTTTCATTTCACAAGGTTGCCTGTGGAGATAAAATAGCCATGCCCACTAGGTGAGAGAGTCAGCCCTTTGAACTGTCTCCGGCAGGAAGTCACAGAGACTGGCAGTTGTTTTACAGACTTCTTTATGGCTGTCGCAGAGCATCCAAAAGAGGCAGAAAGGTGAGAGAGGTTGTGCATGCTGCGATTATTGGCTGTACACTTTACCCCGCTGTTTAACTTTGGATATCAATCAATTCCACAGGGAGAGGCAAAGAGTTTGACTGAACCAGTGGGCTGTAAAACCTATTATATTTAGATGCTGTACTGACTGCTGGTTTAAAGTGTGATAGATCTACAAATAGGATTAACTAGGATTGCCAAGAGTGATTGAACAATACACTTATTGTATCCCACTTACATCTCTGGTTGTCATCCACACAAAGAAATCAGACGGTTCTGTTTGTGATGCTTCTGTTAGTCTGTCTGTTGTACATGATATTTACCAAAGGTAATATCTTACGTAACACTGTTCTGATTTTGACCAAACATGGATGTATGATGTATGAATTTTGGAGTATGTTGGAGTATGTTCGGGATTAAAAACAACTATAGAATATATTCAATAATGCTGAATCTTCACATACAAACCTAATACTTTTTGCTTTCATGATGGAGCAGCATTAAAGAATCGCTGGTTAAGGGTGTCCTGGAGGTGTACAATAGGGGTATAAGATGCCAACAACCATTTTACCACCTTAATTGCCTGACAGCTCGATAAACTAAAAAAATACAGTTTCCTATCTAACAAAGGCTGAAATGTCAGCTGCTGCAGTTACCATCAAAGATATTAAATACATTTACATGAATTCATTTGTCAAAATACAATTCAGTCAGTATAATTTAAGAAACACCTGTATGGGGTTGAAGATTTATCATATACCAAAACCCTACACAACAGTTTATAATACTTTGAGACTCAGCAAAGTTGTCACATTCATTTTATCATCAGTCTCGACGATTAATTAAGGGGTAAAATTATGCTGTAGCTACATGTTAAAACGTATTTTACCAAGAATGTGTCCATGCATGTCATTGCCGAATGTGTGTGTTGTGTTGAGCCAGGTTCAACTTCTGCGTCCTGCACCCTTTATGTCAGTATGGTCAAACTGAAATTAATAAGGAGGCTATACATCAGAGACTATTAATACATTTTGCTAATTGGTCTTTTAAAAGGCACTCTAACTACAGGTACAAATGTCAGGGCGTTTTCACACATACCTCGTTTGGTCCGGACTTTCGGACTTTTTAGTTTGATCCGAACCAAAATTAAAGGTGTGAAACCTCCCCCGGACCATGGTCCGGATCAAAAGACCAAATTTTGGTCCGACAAAAAGAGGTGGTCTCGGTCCGGACCAAACTGAACCATGGTCCGGTTCGTTGATAGTGTGAAAGCATTTTTTGGATGGTTCGGACTTTCGGACCAAATACAGGAAGCTCTGGCAGGCTCTCCTCGTGTTACAAGACTGGGGAAGCTCCTTTAAGGAATAGCTCAGAGAGAGAGAGCGAGAGAGAGGGTAAATGCGCTCAGAGCAGACAGCTGTCGGCTATCAGAGCAGAGAATACATCAGCAGTTTATTTGTTAAGTGGTAGTAAATGTACAGTGTAGGTTTCAGTTTGTCTCTGAATAAATGCTCCAGAAAGAAAGTCCCGTGTCTTGCTTCTCTACATCACAACAAAACAAAAAGAGCCGCGGCAGTAGGGGAGAGCAGCGGTCAGTTGAATAGCCTAAACTCGGACCCAGAGAGAGGATACGAGGACGGGGAAGCCAGTCAACAAACCAATCAGTTATAAGTATCTGGAGACGCAGCTCACGTATGTGATGACGGCAGGACGTAGTTTTGTCACGTATAGATCTTTAGTGCGCTTGCAAAACTGCAGTGTGAAACCAAAACTTACCGGATCAAATGTATACAATGTAACAAAAACATGAACCTTGGTACGGACCTTGGTTCGGACTTTCATGTGTGAAAACGCCCTCAATCTCTGACAGATTTACCTGCTAGTACCATTTGAATGATCAGCCTTCACATTGCTACTGCAATTTTGTTCGGATGATGCATCTCATTTCTGTTTACAGAAATATGTATTGCTGAAATCCATTGCTGATCATACAACAACAGCACTGGAGATCAACAGCACTGAAGTTATGTTATGATGCACAAACACTGACCCTCCTCAGCAAAAGTTCAAGCAATTCCTCTATGAAAATAAAAAGACCTTTAGGCTTCAAAGGGGGTCGAAAGAGCTTGATGATTCCAGTACGTCCTGCATTGACTCACGCCTCTCAGGAGTGGAAATCCTGAGTGAAGCTCACAGAGTATGTGGTGTGAATTTAAAGATGATCTGATGTGCTGACATGGGGGAAACCTGCACCGCTGCAGAAACTGAATCTGTGCCCTGAGAGTCACGTATACAAGAAGAGGTCATTCATGATGGACGACGAGGGCGATAATCTACTCACTGACCACATCTTCCTGACTTAGCACGCAACTTAACTTGTGAGCCTCAACAATCTATATGGTGTGTTTATACTGTGGGTGCAGAGGCAGCCTTGCATTATTAGAGTGCACATGAAAAAGGAAAGGTCAGGTTCCCTCTATAGATTAAAGGAATTGAGGGGATTACATTTTCCAGCCAATGTTCCTACCCAGTGCAATTACCCTGTTTGAGGTTAGCTCATGCATTTCAATTAAAAATGACGAGACAATTTACAACCAAGGTGAAAATATGCTTTTAAAAGACAGGTGCTGAAGTACACGACTTGAATACATTTCACGTTGCTGCAGATAAACTTACCACATACATCCGTCTAGTCTTCTCAGTGCTGATAATCCTCTTAATATGGTAATATATGAAACACCTTGCAAGAAAGTCTTTGAGTCATCTGCCCCATGTTCATATTACTAAGGCTCAGAATTTCCTTTACATGAAAATTGAAGAGAGATTTGATATAGGATTTGGGATTTCCATTGCAAGCTCTCAGCCAGTTTACATTTAGTTGGATGATGGTACGGTACGGTAGCTCCACACTTCCCTGGGTTATTACATGACAGTTCATTGACACCCTGGCTATTTTTCCAGTATGCATTGGAGCTGCTGAAAACACAAAAGAATGGAAGGGAATCATAAACAGGTTGGATAATGAGACGGCGATAATTATCTTAGAGCTACAGCACAGTATGTAACTGTGTCATGCTCCTCTGTGCAATTACTCCATTTAAGACCCATTAACACCAAATGTCCCAACAGTATTGTTGGTTTGATAGCATTCTTTATTAATCAAAGTGTATCTGTGACCTCTACTAATTACTTAATCAAATAGGGTGAGGATGCCATTATGGATTAGACAGGAAAAGGAGGATTTGCTATGGATAATTGTTGCATCTTTCAGTTCAGTTTGTAGGATTGTCTTTGTTATTCTAGTCAGTGTCCAGCCTCTTTTGAATTTTCACACTGCTCCTGTTTGCACAGTCAAATACACTAATTACACGCCTCTAATTCCTCCCCATTGGTGTTTTTTTTTTTTTAAGATGGCAATGACCACCTGTTACTGAATGGTGCAGAATAGTGGTTTATTCACTTACCAATAAAGAAGTATTGATGTGTCATGGTTGAGGTTGCTGCAATTTCCACCTGTGAAATGCAAATGTGACTGGGCCAGGGTCCAACATGGTGAGCATGCAAATTAGCTTATCAAATGGCCACGGGGTACACAGCACTTCTGACCTACTGCTGCTGCATCTACAATGTTTCCGTGCTGTTTCCTTCTCTCGGCTCGTGAGCCGGGGGCCGCTCAGCAGCGAGTGGGAGGGTGAATTCAAAGAGAAAGCCTTGAAGTTACCTATTGTGAACGGCTGCATGTTCAGCAGTAGGCAATTGAATAGGGAGACACCTCAATCATATTTTAAGCTTTCACATTTCTGGTAATATTCAAGGGTTGTTACTGTTTTTTTGTTTTGTTGCATTAGGACATTAAGTAATATATTTTCACATTATATTTGCAAGAGATTGACAAATCAACATTTTCTCAGACTAGTACACATCAGCAGATAGAAGTCTCTATGCAGCTGTCTAAAGAAAGCAGTGAAGCAAGGCAGAGATTAAATATTATTCATTGGTTCAAGAGCAAACAAGTCTCCCTGCCCTATGAAGCAAGAATTTTGGCTGTAGAGGGTGGGAGTTTTTTTTCCACATATCATTGCCATGACAGCTCTCTTAGACTGTAATTTGAAAGATAATCAAGAAAAAATGCAGACATTACATTACATTAATACATGACATTACTTATACATTTAAAATAATAATTCCTCTTGCAAAACGCATGACAGCAACACCCTCCCACCACACAAAACCAACTAAATTTGATGTAAACTTATACATCACACAGCCTTGTATGAATTTGTTTCATGAATTTGTTTGCAAATTGATAAAAATAGGTGTTTTTATCATTTTGAAATGTAACTCTTCAATTCACCCTCATGTCGGTCAAACCTATCTTTATTATTACATGCAGTTTGATATCACTATGTTCACTGATGTCAATTGCAATGCCTGTTTGAAGAATATTATATTCCAGCTGCCACTGTGAGTCTAATCAGTATCTTCTTAAAATTCCATAAGTAGCTACATAAAGTTGCTGCTATTAGATCGCAACATTAAGGTAATAATGCAGTAGTTCTCTTTTTAATTAAAAATGAAGCCACAATAACCCATATAACCCACCACATGGCTGTCATAATTTTGCAAAGTGCTTTCTTTTCTTTTTTTTCTGTGGTAAGGGTATAAGACAGCATTAGTGTACTACTGTAAATAAATCAATACATACTTGCAGTTTCTTGTATGTACTTGTGGCGAGTGGGACTTTTTGGTGTGGAGCGCCTTTTTGGCCCGCTCAACGCCCAGACCCAAGGAAGACACCGGCAACGCCACGCAGGGAATTTCACCCTGAGAATAGGATTTGACTAGCTCGATAGTTAAACCACCAAAATACAGAAAGCACACAGGTTTGACGTATGCACGAAGCCATAGACGTAGTTCCGTTAAAGACAATCATTTTATTTATACAATTACTATAAAAAAATCAAGTCAAGTAAAATACCATTAAAATACCATACACACTAAAATAGGGGAGATGAGTGATGAGGCCTTACCAGTGGAGGGACAGGGTCAAGGGGTGTGGGATCTCAGGGAAGGATCACCCCAATCACACGTGAACACTCGCACACACACACGGTGGTGAAAAACTCAAAATAAACCAAAGGGGGAAAACACAGCACACAGGAGGGAGACATCACCAACTTCGGCACTCAGCAACTGTGGGAGAAAGAACATTCAAGAGCTGCCTAGAGCCAAAAAAAAACAAAAACAAAGATTAACAACAAATAAACCATAACGTTTAACAAAAATGAAAGTGTTTATCACAATTTAAACAAAAGAAATAGAAATGAACCAAAATCACTTAATCCTAGCTGCCTACACTGTAATAAATTTCATGTTAGTTTAACTTGGAAATGCAAGTTCCCTTGTTGCTTGAAAATCGAAGTTCAGTCAACTTGAAGACTGCCTTTGTTTCAACTTAGAAATTAAAGTTAATGATGTTGATGTAACTACAGTGTTCTAGTTTTGTTAAAGTTGTTCTTTTAGTTGATTTAACTTTGTATTACTTGGTTTAACTTCATACTTTAAGTTAAAACAAACAATTTATTTTCTTTAATAATGCAAGAAACCTTCCTTGCCTAGTATAAATGACATACTTTTCTGCTTTATTTCAACTCACAGTTTCAAGTTTCAAGTCTAACACCATAATACTCCAGCTCTTCTTATCAAACGTAACAGTCACTTAACTCATGGTTACAAATGTAAACCAGCAATAACAATGACAATTACCATGCAACAAAACACTACATTCTAAACACATGTTTAATAAACAGAATTCATAAAGTTACATTTGTATTTCGAACAAACTGCAAAATTTTCAGCAAATTTTAACAAAACTCTATTTACCGCCTTGCATCATGGGAATTGGCCAGCCAATGAACCAATTGCAGTCCTGACTGCAGTACGCAGATCGGGGTTGGGCTAAATATGGGCGGAGCTAAACGTTTGACTTTTGAAAAGAACTTTCCATTTCAATTTGAGAAGAGTGAAATTCACAAGCAGGTACTCCCTCCGCCGGGCACCAGTGCTTTCTTGTTTGCCACAACACGTGTTATATTTTAGTAGAAATTTGAATAGGCTACATCACTTATCGGCGGTGTATAATTAATTTATGGTGTCCATGCTTTAACTTTGCCATGGAAGAAGACAGGTTATTTTAAACTCGAAAGGCAGCTCTTTTTTGTTGCAAAACACACACACGCTTTTTTTTCAACTGATAACTTAACTTACATACCCAAGTTCAATCAACACATACATTTTTTTAAATAGTCAACACAATGAATAAATGCAAGTTTAACTTTCAAAAACTCATAAAGTTCAGTTCAAAATCCACAACTTCTATAAGCTCGTTCAGTTAAAAATAAGAAATAAGTGGACATAACTAAATGGGTCTGTAATATTTTACAGTGTAGAACCAAACAAAAATAACCAAGATTAACAGATAAATCATAACGTTTCAACAGAAATGAAAGTCTTTTTATCAGAATTTAAAATAAATAGAAATTAACCAAAAATCACTTAATCCTAATTTAACAAAGAAACCCATAAACATAGACCCCAATCTCCACACAAATTAAGCACGGGCAGGCCAAAGAAAGGTAAAGCTATCGTCCGTGTCACAATCACTCAAATACAGCTCTGTAGGACGCCCAGTTGGGCAACAGATCCTAGCACTGAAAGGCGCGTGGAGGCGTTCAAATCCTGGAGCGAGCTCATGTACAGCCCGTTGAAACAGAAGTCAGTTGAGACAAAACAGCAGCGTGGCAGGGAAGGGAGGGGCTAGTGCAGATACCAGCGCAAGCGAAGCAGTTTACAACCCTGGCGTACACAAACCAAATTCAGTAACAGTTTATGATTAAACAAAATATTCAAACCCCCTGCCTATATAGAATGCATTTACTTCCTGATTGGTCTAGAGAGAGTGAGTGTGATTGAAAACATAGTGACCAATCAACCTGCTTCATACTGTATACACTCACCTAAATGATTATTAGGAACACCTGTAAGATTTCTCATTAATGCAATTATCTAATCAACCAATCACATTGCAGCTGCTTCAATGCATTTAGGGGTGTCATCCAGGTCTAGACAATCTCCTGAACTCCAAACTGAATGTCAGAATGGGAACGAAAGGTGATCTAAGCAACTTTGAGCGTGGCATGCTTGTTGGTGCCAGACGGGCTGTTCTGAGTATTTCCCAATCTGCTCAGTTACTGGGATTTTCACGTACAACTATTTCTAGGGTTTACAAAGAATGGTCTGAAAAAGGAAAAACATCCAGTATGCAGCAGTCCTGGGGGGGCGAAAATGCCTTGTTGATGCTAGAGGTTAGAGGAGAATGGGCCGACTGATTCCAGCTGATAGAAGATCAGCTTTGATTCAAATAACCACTCGTTACAACCGAGGTATGCAGCAAAGCATTTGTGAAGCCACAACACGCACATCCTTGTGGGCTACAGCAGCAGAAGACCCCACCGGGTACCACTCATCTCCACTGAAAATAGGAAAATGAGGCTACAATATGCACGAGCTCACCAAAATTGGACAGTTGAAGACTGTAAAAATGTTGCCTGATCTGAGGAGTCTCGATTTCTGTTGAGACATTCAGATGGTAGAGGCAGAATTTGGCGTAAACAGAATGAGAACATGGATCCGTCATGCCTTGTTACCACTGGGCAGTAGGGGTGGGGGGAAAAATTGATACAGCATAGTATCGCGATATTTTTCGTGGCAATACTGTATCAATACACAGATGCCAAGTATTGATCTTTTATGATATATGTATTGGTCAGTCTGTCTGCTTGACAATCCCTATTTTGCAGCAATACAATTGAAGTGAGATGAACAAACAGAGAAATGTATCTTTTTAGATAAAACAAATGTTGACAAAATTGTCCTTTGGGGACATCATTTGAAACTGGGAAAGATTTGAAGTTGGAAAAAAGGTAATAAATTGCAATATATCGTAGAATATTGCAATATGTTTAAAATCGCAATAATATTGTATCGTGACATAAGTATCGAGATGATATCTTATCGTGAGGCCCCTACTGGGCATGCTGCTGGTGGTGGTGTAATGGTGTGGGGGATGTTTTCTTGGCACACTTTAGGCCCCGTAGTACCAACTGGGCATGATTTAAATGCCAAAGCCTACCTGAGCATTGTTTCTGACCATGTCCATCCCTTTATGACCACCATGTACCCATCATCTGATGGCTACTTCCAGCACAATAATGCACCATGTCACAAAGCTCGAATCATTTCAAATTGGTTTCTTGAACATGACAATGTGTTCACTGTACTAAAATGGCGCCCACAGTCACCAGATCTCAACCCAATAGAACATCTTTGGGATGTAGTGGAACAGGAGCTTCGTGCCCTGGATGTGCATCCCCCAAATCTCCATCAACTGCAAGATGCTATCCTATCAATATGGGCCACATTTCTAAAGAATGCTTCCAGCACCTTGTTGAATCAATGCCACGAAGAATTATGGCAGTTCTGAAGGCGAAAGGGGGTCAAACACGGTATTAGTAGGGTGTTCCTAAAATTCTTGAATTCTTCTTTAAATTATACATTGAATAATTTCAGAATAGAGAAATTATTTTCCTTATTAGGCATATTCTCATTTTACATCCTGCTGTAAGTACTGTAAGGGACAATCACCTCTATTTGAAAACTAAAGTCCTGACTGCAGCTTCATAGCAGCAATGAAGTAACACTCATGATAGTGATGATCAGAGTCTCTGCACCATTTACTGAACTCTGTAGATTAAAGGCTATCAACCAGTGGAACTGCAGCTTCTGATTTCTTTGCTCTCAATGCTGCTGGCCGCCTCAAATTGACAATGAGAGATGAGAGAGCCTAAAAACTGCTTATACTTCTATATCCAGAAATTGTGTAACATAACATCAGTAAACTGTGGGGTACACCACATACTCCATTTTACCAATGCAGCTGATGTGAGACTGCTTGATAACAAAGGACACGAAAGGGCCTTGAGAAAAAGAAAGCTCGAATGTTCGAAGATAGCTTTTATGAATGTTACTTTAAGGAAATATTTCTTATTCCTGTGCAGAGAGATGCAGCATCCAAAATCATTTTCATTTTGGCAAATAAAGTGAATATATTTTGTCAAAATGGAAGGAGGAGGCTCTGCAGGCCCAGGCTTGTTTCTTGAGGCTCATAAGGTGTATGCATTCTGAAATAAAGTGATGCCTTAGGCCAGAGGTCCAGTTGCATCAGAGGTAGGGTTGTCAAAATCTGCCAAAAATGAAGTTGAATATTCGTTCTAAAAAAATACCATTGGTTCGAATTAATTTGAATATCAATTTTTGCGCATTATATCCATAAGAGGGCAAACAATACAATGGGAGACATAACTACTTGTGTAAGTATATTTATTTTAACATAAATGTGCATTATAAAAAATCTCCCTACACATTACAAAATAAACAAAATTATGTCCTATATAATGTAAAACTTAATTTAAACACTGTAGACCTCTCTTCCTGCATCCAATTTCGTTGTAAATGTACAATGTACAATAACGATAAAGACTATTCTATTCTATTCTCCCTTTCTCTCTGGAGCGTGCAGGAGGCAGGACATGAGGCTAATTACACCGTGATCATGTATCTGGTTTGTAATATGGTCATAAACAACTGTCTCTCCCTTGGATTTGTCCGGCGATTTCGACGTCGCTACTTGCCGACAGAAGTTCTCAAATGGTCTTCTCTTTGTCTCTCCAGTTAGACATATTTGTTGCCATCTTTGTGGCGTCTTGCTTCACCCTTGTTGTTTCTTTGCTTCTGGTAGCGCCAGCCACATTATAGAAATGCCATAACACGCCCACTCACTAGCTGTGAATTCTCTGGACGACCGGTTGGTTGTCAATCGGACATTACACAGACAGGGAGCTGAACGTTTAGCAGCACTAGAACACTCAAAGTTAGACAGCCGCGGTAGTGCTGCCTTTTTTCAAAATCAAATTTAAATTTTCATAGTCAAATAACTTTGACAATGATTTATTGTACCAGAATAGGCCAAGAGCAAGGGAGTAAATTTGAATGGGGTTGCACCTACACTCTCACAGCAAGGGGTGACCAGGCTTCTAGTAAACTGCAGATATTAGGATTCTTAAAGTTCATGTGGGATTCATGTGGGAG
Source organism: Perca fluviatilis (assembly GCF_010015445.1). Taxonomy (NCBI): domain Eukaryota; kingdom Metazoa; phylum Chordata; class Actinopteri; order Perciformes; family Percidae; genus Perca; species Perca fluviatilis. Next base: position 29,780,765 of record NC_053117.1, read on the forward strand.
TAGACCCATCATGGCGAATGTCTTGAGTAGATTGCTGTCCGTTAAATGTGCAGGGATACGCTCCCGTACACTGTCTGGTGGGGTGTTGATTTTTTTGGGGGCAAAAATCAACACTCCACACTCCAGACGCACTGTGTTGTAATGCTAAGTGCGTTTGCTGTGATATAGTGCTTCAGTCAGCAACTACAGACATCTGAGAAACAAGAAGGCTGCTCCTGGACTCAGGCAGGTTTAGACACTTAGACAGGTTTTACACATTTCATGCATTATTAATGTCTCTCTACCAGAGAAACTTTTGGGTCTGTTTTGTTAACAGTTGCAGTATGTTATTCTTGTTGAATTCCAAAAGCCAGTTCACAAAACCTATCCTTGTAGCTGGCATAGACACATAATAAAATTCAGATAGCCTTGATCAGAGGCGTTTTGGAAGCAGTGGGCACAGTTGGAACCATGGTCTGAAGCAGAAACTCATTACTTAAAGGTGGCCCACCTCATTATCCTGCCAATGTAGCATATGAGTACATGAGGTCAATTTTTCTGCATTAAAAACCATATTTGTTTACAAAACTTGAATCAAAATAGATAATATGACCCAGTTTCCATAGTTTATAGTGCAGGTCACTGCAACCACCTGACTGTCATCAAGAAGCTTTGTCTTATCAAACATTCATGCCCCATTTTCCTGGCCAAGGTCTCCAGGCGCAAAATGTCTAGACAACATGCTTCATCAGAAGCTCTGCTATGTGATTAATTATTACGTAGATTTTAAAGATGTTTTTCAGTTCTTCTGCCATATTACATTCTTCAACTAGAAAGGCACTCGAAGAGAGCAGACCTCCGCCAAGGCCATGACCTTGCAATGTTAATGAAAGTGAAAAATTATTTGAGTATCCGCCCTGTGATTTGGATCTGCTTCAAAATATAGTGGGTTCATTCTTGGCCCTTGCTTCACCATTCCGCAAAGTTTAATACAAATTGGGCTAATAGTTTCTCCGTAATCCTGCTGACAAAAAAGACAAACAAACCGTACTGAAAACATAACCTTCTTGGCAAAGGTAATAATGGGCATTTTACATGACATTTTTTCAATTAAAGAGGAAAATTGCATTTCCTCCAACAAAACCAACAAAATGTTAGTTTTTTTATTCAATGGTTTTTGTTTTGATTTTAAAAATCCACAAAAAAACCTGGCTATACATCAGACAGATATAATCCAATTAACCTAAGCCTCAGGTTTCAAATGGTCAAGGAAGGCGGCATTATTTTCTTCAAGAGGAAGGAGAGTGCTTTAATTTCAAAGAAGTTGTTATTTGCCCTCTATTAGTGTGTTGTCCTTGAACCAAAACATCATTCCTCAAAAGCTGTTTACCTATGTGGGACATTGCCTTCGTTTTTATAGCTCCCTGTGTTTCATTAACCTTTATAACTCGATTTTGCTCAAACAAATACTGTACAAACATGGCTAAAAGATGTTTGGGGTCTGTTTGAAGGCAGGTTTACGAGTTAAAATATGTGTACCTCAGGGAGTCCCACAAAATATGTTATCTGGATGAATGGGGGGCATAAAATAGTCAAAATAAGAATGTTGTAATTTGTATACAATAACACATTGTGTTTCTACACCTTTTTGTGATTTCAACAATGTCTATGCATGACGAACAAAAAAAGCAAACACACAAACTGGCACCCAGAGATAGAAAAATAGATAGACAGACGGACAGACACACTCAGTGGCCTATTATTAACCTCCTCCTTTTTTTTTACAAAGATAATTTCCTGGTAAATGAGATAATATCTCCTCAATCATTGGATGACTCTCTATTATAGGACTTTTTTATCAGTGGGTTTTCACTTGGAGGGAACAACTTACTTGAAAAATTGTGAAGATAAAAGTCAATGAGCTTGAAGGACCACCTGAAGATAATGACTTGTGTCGAGGGGAACATATTGTTTCACTGCAGTCTTGGAAATTACTTCACTCATCAGGTAGGCGGACACAAGCTGATAAAAGAACAAAAGTGCTTTACAGTGGTGCTCACATCTCTCATCTGTAAAGAATCTCATTAATACCACTGGACGCCTCCTGCATGGTGTCATCACAGCTTCAGACCTGACTCTTAATCAAAATTCATCTGTAAATATTCATGACAGCATGAGCAAACATTAGGGTCTTGAATACCCCAACATGAGAATAACCTCTATCAATATGTAAATCATTTAAATGAAGAAATGGAGTGGTATCAGGACATTCTGGCTCATAGGCAGGGTGATCCTGTTTGGCGAAGCCTAAAGTCCCCTCTGTCTCTCTACAACAAGCCCTCTCAGCCAGAGTGCCTTGCATTATTTACATGTTTATGATTAGTTAAGCCTCACGTGGAGCTGCCATCTGCTAGAAAATGGCATGTAGAATTGAAGTGCCAATAGGCCATATTTATTTTGACTGAAGGAAAGAGAAAAATTAGGAGGAAGAGCCATGTGGCCTCCAATACACACTCTCACTGATGTCCATTGCCATGAGTACCCTAAAGTCCTAAAATGTGGTATTTATGCCTCATTAAGTGTTCTACTGCTCAACATTAGTGTTTAAAAATTAACCCCAAAATAGAATAAACTGCACAGATGGCTCTCGACAACCAGCTCCCCATCGAATGAACACCTACACAGCACTGCAATATCTAAGTTGCATTAGCTATTTGGATTCAAAACATTAAGCAATATCAAGTCCAATACATGTCATCATTATTTGAGCATTTCACTGCCAGGAATTACATAACTTTAGTTTGAAGAGCATGACGATTGACCTTACTGTATTTCCATTCGTATAATTACATATACTGCTATAATGTTCCAAAATACTTTCCAGTGTTTGTTGCAATGGCCTGTGTTACCTGTGGCACAGACATTTTCTGACATAAAAAGATAGCAGAACAACAAGGTCACTTTGAATAAGAACAATTATTTGCTGAGGGGCCTTACTAAGACTTCAGATTCAAGAAGTGCATCAGTACTTTACAGTATGTAAACATTTTTCAAAATGAATGTGCAGTTTTAATATGAGCAGGTGTCCACAGCTGAAAAACAGTGACTGCTTCAGGCTGCTGCTGATAGTGCTGCTACCCAGCTAGCGTTTAAGTTGCTTGGGTATAGCAGACAGTCTGACTTGACAAGTGGCCTGACTGGCTGCCTAGTGGCTAGCCTAGCAGACAGGTACAGTGGACTGGTAGCCTTTGTGTCCAGTTGACCACTGGTGACAACTGAAAGCAAATGATTTATATGCTTCGGTTGGATTTTTGACTGTTTTTGCTGTATTCTGTTGCTCACAACAGCACAGAGGAAGTGATATATGTGTGGCAATGGAGGTCCACATTCTATGTACTGTATATTCATTAATTGGCAGTTCCTATTTAGTTTCTTCTCATTCCTTGCTAAGGGTTAGGAGTTGGAGTTGGAGACCAATCCAGATCTAAAAGGAGATTGAATATTGGAGTCGGACAGCACAACTCCAAATGAATAGGGGGCTGTGCTATTTATGTTTTCTCCACTAGTATATCGTCACTAATATAAAGGTGTCTCTAGACTGCAACATGTCACACTGTCATATATGGTTCTAATGAATTCTCATCATCTGTGTAACTGCGATATTAATTTAAGGCATATCAAATTCTTGAACGAGTGAGTGCTGAATCATAGCACTATTATGTATTGTGGAAGACCTTGTATACGAGAGCCAAGACAGGTCATTAACTTGCGTCATCCATTTTGTTTTGAAAGTTTAACCTCCATTATTTTGGTTTGTGTGTTTAAAAAAACACACGTAAACTTTTTTTTCTTTTAAACTTTTATGCAAAAAGGGTTCTTACAAAATGTTGCATCAGCCAGTGCATTCTGTGTCTTTTCATGTTGTATTCTGATTGATTGGTTTGTAGACTTTAGTTGTAGCAGCAGTCATATTGGGAGAATTTGGTCATACATTTCTGACACAATCAGAATTTAAGACCACTGCTTTGGATTGATGACCAAAGATTTTATTACGTGTCTCTCACAATTGTTTTGTCTCAGACAGGCCTAAACTGCACAGTGTATTTTTTCTTAGTTGCTATCAGTCTGCAACATGTTGTCAGTACACTGTGATGGCAGCATGCCTCCTGTAAGTGAATCAGATGAAATTGTTCCATCACTTTGTCTTTTCATTTCAGGAGGTGGAGCTCCTCCTGTCAGACACAGGTGCACTAACTGAATGATGTAATCAGCTGTAGACGATACGCTTCATTTGCCCACCGAGGTAGATAACCCCAATCATACATTTGTTCGTTTCTTGTATTTTTGACAAGGGGGAGTAATACAGCCAAAAATAAACGAGTTGACATTAACCAATAGTAGACAGATTGCACATCCACACAATCTTCAAGAGGGATGTGTTCTGTTGTCAAGTGTTGGTCTTCATGCACAGCAGGTAAAAGTGGCAGGTAAAAGGACCCGACGGGACCCAACGGGACCCGACGAGACCAGACGGGACCCGACGGGCTGGACTGGGTTCGGACAGATATTTAGAAATGATGTTCGGGTTCAGGTCTGGATCGGTCATATCAGTGTGATAAGGCATTTGTTGTAAATGGTGCTGCAGCTCCGTTAAGAGAGCTCAGTGCATGTGTGTGTATGGAAAGTGGACAGAAGAGAGATAGAGAAAGAGGAAGCAGACGTGTAGATGCGACAGAGTTGATGGAATAAGTTTTAGTTTTGTACACAGTGTGTGCAGTGTCCGAAATAAACCCCAGACTTAAAGCCAAGTTCATTAATTTGCTCACCAGAAACCTGGAGGTAACGAGTCTCCCCTGGTTTAAACAGCTTATTAACATGCGTTTGGTGCCCCGTGTGCGCTTATAAGCTCATCTGTTGACATTTCCGAATGCCTTCCCACAGTTGCTTAATAAAAGCGGGCTTTCCACACAAACAAACATACATGTGTCATTAATATGAGAAAAAAAAAATGTCGGGCATAAATATCTTAATGCCTGTCAGGCTCGGGGGGGTTCGATTACTGCTCTGTTGGACGCGGGCCAGGCTCACAGAAAAATATTACTATTGGATACATGTCCATTGTCCACCACATCCGCAGGAAGCATTTTTAAGCAATATAACTACTCACAGTAGGGTACAACAGCCGATATTTCAATGTCTTTTAATTTTAATTTTCGTGGGAGAGTTTTCAATTTTGAAGTTCTTAATCCTTTAAGGCCCAGGCCAATTTTTTTTGTTTTTGTACAACTTCTATTCATCTTCTTTTCAAAATCTGAACACAGTGCATGTTTCCTTTTCTCAGTAACAGCAGCTATTTGAAAATGAAGAAACATTTGATGTGAATAGTTGCTTTCAAGATGTATGATGACTCATTTGGGATTCATTTAGGCTCAAGTAGAAAACAAAAGTTGGTTAGAAACTAGTTACAAAACACATTTATTCAATTCTTAAGGTGTCAAATATCATGGGATTTTGATGTAAGTGACAGAAACCACAGACTTTCAACAGCAACCGATAAATAATAAATTATTTTGCAATACAAATATGTGAAAAAAGTTTGGAACAAAAGACAAAACCCTTTTCATCTATGTGCTCCATAAGTAGTTGGTAATACCGGTCAGTCACAGCCAATCCATTAAAAGTCAAACAGCCCCTCAACCACTCAGACAAAGACCAATTCCTCCAGAAAGCCTTAGGGGTGTAATGTGATGTAGCTTCAACACCACTTCTTTGTGTTTCATCGGGGACCTGTACACATTAGAGCTGTCAATCTTCCTCTATAATACCATTTGTATTAAATTTTTTTTTTTTTTATATTTGAATAATATTCGAATATTCAATGCTCAAATGCAGCCTGTTATTAATACACACTACTCAGGCTTATTTATTGCCAATGCCACTATTAGCATGTGGTTGTTGTTACACGTTATGTCCACTAGAGGGACTTCCAACATTAGCCTGGCTTTGAGGGGGACCTACGTCATGGTGCACTGCATTTCTGGCACGCAACTTTGTTTACATTCATTTGCCACCATGAATACACAGTACACAATTTGTCATAAACTAACTAACAATAGTGTTAGCCACAATGCTAACAGCATTGACAAGTAAGCCAAACGGTGCTGCCACTACTATTTTAGTGATTTATAAGCAATCTGTTTCTTGCGGATTGTCACATTATTGAGAATACAGCTATTAGAAGGTAATATGAAGTTGAACCTAACTCTGACAGCTGTAGGGCAGCTAACATAAACTTTAGCTGTCTCCATTAAGCTCCCAGCTAAGCTCTTATAACTCATGTTGCAGTTAGGAAACACGAACAAGCTAACTAATAATCACATAAGCATTTTTGCTTGGTGGATGACAATGTTAAAGTCATGTAAAAACTATTTCCTACCCTTATTCCGATTCCCAGCCGCAACCCGTCATTCACACTGTATTAACGTTACTCTCAACGTTAACGTTAGCTCCATGATCTAAAGACCTCACAATGCCTTGTGTTTCTCATTCCCGCTAACTTATTGTTCACCAGATGTGACATTTTGTTTTCAAATGCGGGTAGGCCAAGGTGAGAAGAGAGAAATTAGCTAACGTAATTTATAAAAAAAAAAAATCACATTTGAACAGTAATTTCAGCTTTCAAATAGTATTGATTTTTTTTCTATTCAAACTATATTCAACTTTTGGAATTCATTCCAACAGCCCTATTGCACATGGATTAGTAATCGTCCTTGCTCCTTCCCTGAGAGGCTGTTTGTCCCACAGGGAGGCAACCATTACACCACAGCTGGCCACAGGGACCATTCAAGGGCAATCAGAGCAAAAAAGACTCAGGGTAACCACTTAGTTGGGAGTGCATTGGCCTGGATTAGTAACAACGAGTAAAAAGCAAGAAAGTCTGGAGCCATAGCTCGATCAAGAGGGTTCAACATGAGAATGTCACAGTGAGCGGCAGTGGCGCTGCATTGAAAGGCTTTTTAAAAGCTCTCTAAGTAACAGGGTTTTGGTTGCTTTTACACAGCGATGTGCAGAGTACAGTGGCTATAGTGGATCAAGCCTATGATCCTTCATCCTCTAGCTGAAGTGACTATCTGGACAAACACTAAAAAGTATTGTCTGTCCATCCTTGTGCCAATACTCAGTAGTAGAATGTGAGGTTGAACAGTCCTCAACTTAAAGTGGACATATTATGCTTTCCGTATTTTCTGTCATATGTACAATGTTATAATGTTGGATTTTAATGTTAAACATGGCCAAAACAATCATGAAGTAAATGCATTTTCTGTAATTTGTAATCTGCTCCAGGTAGGCACGACGGGAGTATTTTTTTTTTAAATTAAAGTTAAAGTTGTTGCATGACACAACTACATGCTAATGGAAGTAAAATATGTCATCTTGGCTGCTAGTGTTGTCAAATTACTCCTGAAACATTTTATGTTTATGTAGTATCTGGTTTAAAAGCCTTTTTCTGTGATTGTTGATGGTAGAAAGTGCTGCTATATTCTTTTAGTGTCCACTGCTAACTATAGGCAGTAAATAATGTCATCTGGGCTGCCAAAATTGTTCAGTTCTCCCCGATTTCAGGTCGCATTACTGCTGAAACATGTCCAATTGTGTAGTGTTTGATTCAGAAGCCTTTGTCTGCGATTTTTGATTGTAGAATGTGCTGCTTCGTTCCACTACAATCTAACGTTAGCATACTGCTAACAATTAAGTAGCTGCATGCTAACACGACATAGCTGTAATCTTGGCGGCCAATGCTGATAATTTTGCCCCAAATTCCAGGTCACTTTACTGCTGGGACATGTCCAGTTGTGTAATATTCAGTTTAGAAGCCTTTATTGGTGATTTTTCACGGTACAAAGTCCTGCTATATACTCCACTGCAGTAGCTCCAGCTTCAACTAGCTATTGAAACAAAACTGGAGTGCACCGGATATTCCAGGAAAAATGCTGGCCAATCAGATCAGACTGGGCTTTTTTGGGAGGAGGGATTAAAGAGACAGGTGCTCCTACAGAGCATCTCATACAGAGGGTGAATACAGGTGCAGAAGCCATGGGCAGTATGAGAAAAAAATTTACATTAAAGCATGTAAACATGTTCTAGTACAAACACAAAATGCTAGTTTTATCCTAAAAATGCCATATAATAGTTGCCCTTTAATGCACAATTAATTTATGTTTGAGCTGGTTTGCTAAAAACTACATTACAGTGCCCAGCTGTTTCAGGAAATTGTATTATTTCTATTCTATATTTAGGGCTCATTATTGAAGACTTGTGTCTTGCGTTTTTTCACTTCAAATGAACTTCACCCTTTACCTCTCTACACTTTCGGTATTTTCACTTTCATGGTGCTATTTTCAGAAACTAATGTTATATGACAATTTCTGCGCTTAAATGGTTCTGATTAATTCGTTAATTAGCATGGAGTTAATTGCATGGTGGCTGCATAAGGTTGTGTGGCCTGTGTGATGAAACACTGTGTTAGTAATGTGCTAGCAAATTTGAATTCATTTAATTAATTAATGTTTTTCCTTTTTTTCTTTTACTGTGCTGACATTGAAATTTTGGGGGAAATTTACAGTGCTTATATACATAGTTTATGTCCATACTATGGAAGCTATTCATTACTGACTTTTATGCCATGCTTGTCACTGTGTATGTACTATAAATCATATTAATGTAGTGTGCCAACTTCAGGATACAGCAGAAGACAGTGATTCCCCTGCATGCTTTTAGTCTGCCATCCTGCATTTATACATCACTACACTGCATGCTCTGAGATAATTAATCTAGGGATAGAGAAATAGTACAGTTCTTGTAGTAAAATATTTTACTGATCATTGGCTACATCAGTAGTTTCAGAATACTATATTTGTATTTATATTATTTTATGCCAAGGAACTAGATGTTCTATGGCACAAGTACTGAAGCCCGTGATGATACTAGCATCATCAGGAACGACAAATGAAGGTCATGGTTTAGGGTGAACCACATCATTCCAGCATCACAGGGATTTGGCACACATTTATTTTTTCTTCCCACCTTCCTTCTGTTATGAAAAATGCAAGCATTCAATGCATGTTCCGAAAGTGACAAATTGTGAATTCTTCCGCCTCCATTTTAAAGGCTGTAGCATTACTGGTTGTTGATTTATGAGTCCCACACATCACAAAGTTGTAAATGAATATCTATTATTTCTCCCTAACAAATCATCGTGTAGGACTTTCATGAAACGCAACTCAAGACCTGAGAAAAACAGCAAAACAAAAAGTTACAGCTATTTGATGTATTTTCTTGCAAAGTACCTCCGCTAGCAAAAAGAAATAGAAATATTAGAAGAAAAGGCAGTGTTAGGGCTAGGTGCAAATTGGTATTAAAGACTGAACCAAGTTTGTCATTGTGACAGGCATTTGGCCTGTTTGGCTGGTCCCCTTTGGGGAGTACCTAAGCCCAATACTCTCTGTCATTATAGAAGCTGCCCCTTTAGTCATCTCAGAGAGCTCTCTTCTTGTACTTTGGTTGGGTCCTTTATCATTTCCCCCACCATCACCCACACCATATCCCACATTATATCCCACACATCCAGTCACTCACACTCTTGTTGTGACTCAGACAAAAAATGCTGAAAAACTGCTACAGCACCATAGAGCTGTGGAAAATGAGCCTTGCTTGAGCAGTATATTGATCATCTTTCTGCAAAGTGTTGACACACTGTGTAACTCCACAGAGCGGGTTCACCTGCTCTGCACCAAACCAAGTCATCGGAGACTCTTCATGTTTACTGGCCCTCGGCAACATAACAATGAGACAAAAACAACAGCTACGTTTGAGAAAATGACGCCGATATGGTGAATGTTTGGGAATATCCTGAGGATTTATTTTAAATGAAGTACAATGGCTTAATTTCCCTTCACTCATAGCCTGAAAAACTGACACATCTAGCCCTTTAGATTTTCTTCTCTGCTGTTGCAGATGAAAGCAGGGCAGGAATCACGCAGCTTTAACATTCTCACTTGCAAATTCCGGGATGACAGGGTTCCTCCGCCAGCTTCAATTATGAATGACAGCCTTTTATCTCCTGCCTGCTAATTAGGTGAGATGATGCTATATGCTCACACCAAATTCTCTTCCCTTTTTTTGGTTCTCTTAGATACCTGAATCCAGCCTATTCTAGTGAAACAGATAAGTAGGGAGAGAAATGGGTCAGAAAGTATTATCTTGGAGTTCAAAAGAGGAAAGTTTAAAGTCATACAGGGGAGAAACCACGAGAAGAAAAGCAATTTCACTGTATATCAAGCACACTATCAAAGATGGAGTGAAAATTGTCAACTGCAGCTCCTATGGAAAATTGGCACTTGCTGGAACATCTAGGGGAGAGTTGATAGCAGCATTTCAATAATTTGGCTTTATGGTGAATATATTAATATGGAACAATGCTCAGCTTCCCTTGATCCTTCACTCGCCATCTTTTTTGTCGACACTTTACTGCAGGGACATGCTTGTCCAGCGTCAAAGGGGGCTGATTTGGAACTGATACCCACAACTTTAACAAGCCAATTTTAAGACTTATATGGAAGCATAACATTTAAATACATGTCAAAGGGGCCACTCAGAGGGATTAGGTCACAGTTGAGATATAGGGAAAGGATCTGAGGTCAATCCGACTGGATCCAATTAGCTGCCTCTGACAGGAGGCCATGACAAGCCTAACGCTGCAGCGACATCTCGTTCTCTGAGCCTGGGTCTTCCCTTGCGGAGGGATGGAGGGATAACTTGGGGAATAACAGAAGAACAAACAAGTCACGACTCCAGGAGAACACCCATACTCATTAGAAGAGAATGTCTGCCTCTTCCCTCCCCTTCCTGTGCTTGCCAGCCCACTCCTCCTTCACTCAGCTTCCCCTCCCCCTCATCTGAGTCTGTGCTCCTCAGATTTGAGGAGATAAGAGGAATATTCTTTTTTCTCGAGCCCTTGGACGCTGACAGCATTTTTTTCCACTTTGCACAATATACAGTGAGCGGTATTGACAGCACTTTTGATAGCATTCAATTAATGTTTCTTGAAATCTGCCTGAGGTAATCGTATTTCCTGTTTTAAAAGAGAGCTGTAAGACTCTGTTGTTATGTAATAGAATCAATTCCATTAAGTTTTTGGGCTTTTTTTTTATAAAGTGATGAAAATGTGTGGTGAAAATTATTCATTCTTAAGCTTTAAAACAATGTCTATTTAATGTAGGTTATTAAAAAGGAAAACAATGTGTATGTTGAATGAGTGATGTCACTGTTGGAAAAGAACTCAGCAGATTACAAAACATACATTCAGTCCCTCCAGGATTTCGCGGCCTTTTTTTGAGATTGTTGCGGCCCGAAATGCCTGATTTTACGGGAGCTTTTTGTAAAAAAATTGCATCAAAAGTTGTGATGTCTTTTGGTATACTTCTTTAAAAATAAAAGGAAACTTGTATCGGGGAGAATAAAACTACTCTGGGCTGTTTTCCTAGAAACCTTACCAAAAGGCTAAGGATGCTGCAAATGTTGGTATAATATGAAAATGGCTGGTGGTTTTAAGACAAAAAATAATTTATTGAATTAATCAAATTTGAACATATCTGTGTCAGTGGCTTGTTGATCTTTACAGTTAATTGGGGGGACTGAATGCAAGTTTTTTATATTCCACCAACCCGCTTCACAGCGTGTCCCAGAAGCCTGCGTGAAGCGGCTCTCCACTTAAGATACGTGCTATTATCTATTTCCGGGCAGGAAGTGAAACAGGAAAGCATCCAGTCAATTTACCCAAATACACTCCAATATGTTTCCTCTACAACCACGGATGACGAGAGATTCATCTTGGAGGTGGAAAAACATAATAGACATCACAGATCTTTTTTTATAAAGACAACACCAGAAAAGTATACGTAGAACACGTGATTGTTCTTTCAAGTACTTGTAGTGACAATAAAATCTGCGAGTCGGGCAGGCAAGATGCTCCACTTCTGAGATGCTCCCAGTGTGGTATGGCGTGTGACAGAGGACAGAACAAAACCGCGGTGCAGCCGGAACGCAGCACAGGTGCCCCAGTGGAAAAAAATGGGTTAGTGAGTAGACACTGGATTCAAAACAAGCTAACCTCCACACGAGAAAGAGCATCATACACTTATGCATATTAAGCAGTTGCTTAATGAAGTGTTGTTTGCCCAAAACTGCAAATAGTAATCCGTGGCCCCCTTAAGACCTAAATAGTTCATTTCCAAAGCATAATCTAAACTTAGCTGTGAAAGGGAAGGTGATCAAAATGCAAATCTTTTCAAAATTACATGTTCATTATGGAGTGGGAAAAAAAGACGAAAACCATTTTCAACAGACAAAAGTAATTACTCACAGAACACTGCTCCCAGGGGCTAAACTCTTTCTATTTGTCAAGACAGTAAACAAGTGGTGGAAACGGGTCTGAGGGGATCAGTGGTCCTTTGAAGTGTCCTCTCCTTGTTTAACATAAGCACAGTAGCTTGTCTATTCCCCTCCACGGCCATGGAAAGAAGCAGCAGCTTAGACAGGAAGCTGTGTGGCCTTGGCACCCCATTTCAGCGACCCTGGACAGCAGCCTTGAAGCAGGAAGCACTGGGTGATGGACTAATAATATTCAGGTCCCTGAACAAGTGCCTTCTAGGCCAACTCCCGCACAGCTGTGTGGGCCTCTCAACCATCACCAGCTGGGCTGAACAGGCCATCCAGCTAAGGTTATACAAAGGGCATGAGAAGATCCACAAAGACTGAGGTTTAGACTTAGGTTTTTGTGAAAGGAATTAAGAGCATGCCCTCTATAATAAACAACTATTGAATTCTTAATATAAAATTCATTGTGTAACGAGAAGGGTACTTGGAGAGCGCAGACCTCCATCAAAGTCATGCCCTATCTCACAATGGTAATGCAGTGTACATTCTCCCAGGTGGGAACTCATTTTTCCAATTATTCCGACAGCACACAAATGCAGCACAAACAAAAGTGAATACTAATTTGTGTATCCGCCCCCTGATTCGGATCCGCTCCAAAATGTATTGAGTTCTTCCTTGGCCCATGCTTCACCCTTCCACCAAGTTTCATGAAGATCAGGTCAGTAGTTTTTCTGTAATCCTGCTGACAGAGAAGCAAACAAACAAATGCAGACAAACTGAACTGTAAATATAACCTCCTTGGCGGAGGTTATAAATAGAAAGTTGTCTTATAGCAGCTGCTGGTCTAAACATCAAGCCTCCACATGCCTTGTGTAGTCAAGAATACAGTCAATAACATGTAAAATACAATACAGTATACTTTATTAATCCCCTGGGGGACGAGTGCCACAGGTGAAACAAGAAATTCCAAGGCAATATAAACAAAATAAACAATTCTTGAAGGGGACACAAATAATACAGCCACAATTATACTTGTAGAGGATATGTGTTGTACGCAGAGGAAAGCCATAATACTATCATTAGTGTAGCATGGAGACTTTACCATTATCCTTCTTTTCAGTGTTTCTCTTGATTCAATGAAAGAAATATGTTTTCCATACTTGTATTAACTACCTCATCCAATCAAATAGCAAGACTTCTATAAAGACTCTTGTTAAATTAGCTGATCATGATGTAAATTAGTGAGCCACTGGTAAAGCTCATCTGCTAACCCTGACAGCCACACACCTCCAAAAATATTAACTAAGCTCAACACACTTACCTGAGACTCTACACCTGACTGTCCCTGGTCTCCCTGTTCCTCAGTTCTTTCTGTCTCCTTTGCCTGTGACATAGTGACGTTAGTATTTCCATAAGCACCCATTCTTTAAAAGATGTTACCAAATTGTCTTGATATGAGGACTTATTGTACTTGGCGTTTTGGTGTAGTGAAAAAGGATCTTATGTCTGTTTTTCTTTTCTCTGTCATTTTATCTGGGTAACAACAACACAAATCTTTAACGTCAGACGTTTAAATATGAGTTAGATTCATAGGTTCACCACACGGTCATATTGTAATTATAAAATTATCTTGCGTCCTCCACATAAATATTGGGTTTTGTCTGGGACAGAGGATATATATTTAACGGCAGCAAACCCACTGATCAGCCAATTAACTTCATATTGAGCAAATCAGAACAGTAGATCTTCAATATTAACCCTAATATCAGTTCACACAGATAACGTTAGGCTTATCGCCGTGTTAACATTAGTTAGTGGGTGTTAACATTAGTTAGTGGGTGCATTTCTATCCAACAAGCTATTAAAACAAGCTAGGTAACGTTACATTATACTGTACTACACTAACATAGCATAACTTTTTTGTTATGACTAATTTATTAATTACTCAGCATCATTTCTATTTGAGAAAAGAAAACTTAATCCGATATTTAATGTGAATAAAATAGCCTTGAAGAGCCTGCTTTCTACATTCCACAACTAACCCCCCACCCCCTTGGGATTTACGCCTAACAGTCAGAGACAATATTCATTTAAAAACTTCACCGCAGAAGGCACAAAGGACTTCCTAAATCTATAGAGCACCTGGGCATTACAAGTGTATCACTAAGAAAGCTCTTTAGCTTGCTAAAAACATGTACATTTCATTATGCAATATTTGTGAGCCTTGCAAAGTGATACCGATCTGACGCAGAGTGAAGGAAGGTATATGAAGCAGAGGTTGATTGTGGCAGATGAGAGGCAGCTGGACACCTGACTCCCGCACACCAGACTCCACTCCTACCTAGAGGCAGCAGGCCTAACATAAATAAACTATACCTGCAGTAGCAGAGCACTGCATGCTGTCCCTGCTCTCCCTGGTTGAGGTATATGGCGCGTGCTAAGTTTCAGTGGCAATCCTATCTGTCAAAACTGGTTGCTTTGAATAACCGTTACCACCATTAAGGTAGAGCGGTGTATAGAGGTTTACTCGTCGAAGCAGTGGGCTCGGGTTTGACTCCGACCTGCGACCCTTTGCTGCATGTCGCTCCCCCCTCTCTCTCCCCTTTCACGTCTTCAGCTGTCCTATCAATTAAAGGCTTAAAATGGCCCCCCAAAAAATGTCTTTGTGTCCCTGCAGAGCAGAGACTGAGACAGCTCATTCCAAAATATTAATATTTTTGGTCTTGTATAATTTGACTTTTGCCTGGTTTTTATTGCACCGCCCTTTGATTGTTTTTGATTGTTTTGTCATTTATTGTAATTTTGGTTTTAGTTTGCTTTTAGTTTCAATCATTTTTGAGGACTATTAATTTGAGGATCTCTTGTAAATTTGTTCTTGCAATAGTGGCTACACCTGTTGCAGCACACCGAGTTTTAATTATTTTCTTGAGCTTCACCAAAGCAAATAGTCTCAGATGAAAAGTACTCATGGTCATAAGAACTTAGGTAAGAAAAAAGTTGCCCAATATCTTTTTTTACAAGCTAAAAACAACAACATATTGTGCAATCTAACAAACAGATCTGTGAACATATTTTTCATGAAGATAAAAGAGATAACTTTATACATTATTTAGCCAACCTCATTATGGATTTCTAGAAGCCATAAAGCATATTTAGAATTCAACTGATGACTTTTCATCACATTGTGAAACTTATTAGCCTACAGCAAAAACTGACTTCCTAAAAGTTATGCATTACATGTCAGCGTCATTGCATGTCATTAACTTGGGCCTACTCACAATTAGCTTCAAAATCTGTGGATTTAAACTCAACTAGTTGATCACTGGCCATACACTGCACAACCCTGGCACCTTAAGAGTTTGCGTTTGTACTTCTAATTTGGTTTCCATATTACGTTGCGATGATTACATGTGGTTTAAAGGAATACGCCACCGTTTGTTAAAAAAAGCAAGGGGAGACTGTGATAAGCCCTATTTCAACAAACGGTGGCGTATCCCTTTAAGTTCTGAATTGAAACAAAACTACTTGGTTAGGTGTAGCAAAAGAGCATGGTTTCTTCAATATGTTACGTACTGTAACAAAAACAAAGTACAGGATAAAACACCCGTCCCTTGTTTTCTATTGGTCCGACATCTCCTGCTGCCGGCCACCGGGTCGCTTTGAACTGACGTCATGGAAAAGACGCCTTCCAGAGATGTTAGCGACAGTCCTTCCGATTAGGCTCCACAGCTGCGGTAAGAAAGCTTTATGTAAAGGTACTTTAGTCCCACACTCTAATGAAGCTTAGCGCAAATTCTTTCAGGAAGACGTCATTAACCCAATCACTACTCTTTCTTCTTAAATCAAATCAGCTGTTTAGAAGCGATACTTTCAGTTAACCAATCAGACTTGGCCACGAAATTCAAGGGCCAATCACAGCATTGCAACTCTGCTTTAAATCTGTTCTCTCCCTGTGCTGTCAGCTGTCATTTCAGGCAAAGTGCTCAACCCTCCTCCTCTCCTGCCACCTCCGGTCTTCGTGTTTCTCCCGGCTGACCACTCCGTTGCCTCTTCGGTCTGGTCCCTGGTCTCTTTCTCTGCCACCACCAGTGTCTAGACTCCATCGGGGGGTTATGTTCCTGTTCTCTACCCTTTTCAAAATATTATTAATTCAATGGAGTCTAATCTCCAAAAGACTTTGTACATTATATCATGCAGTTGTACAATAAATATTTTTGCATATCTGCAAACGAAGTCTCTCCTGACTGAACTTAAGTTAAGCAGCCAAACCAAAAAACTACTGGATCGACTGACATCTGACTATAATGACTGTCACAGTGTGACAACAATAAGCTAAAATGTGCTACCTTAAAAGAATAATAGGCACCCTTTATAGGTTTGGTTTTAAAAGTTGATTGCTGATAAGTTATAAATTAACAACTTATCGATTGCAAGGTTGTAAAAACTCTCAGGGTGTTGATCCTTCTCCAGCATTGTACTGATTTGTTTTTTAAGTTTGCCATTTAGTTCATCAGGTCGACCCCAACAATGAACGATTAGGAGCTGCAGACCACCTGGACCAAAATCCATGTATTACTAAAGTTAGTTATAAGTGCAGACTTTGTGGCTCATTAGATAGTTCGACACATTGCCCTTTATTAATGTTTTACCAACATTTGTAACTGCAGATTTAATTGTGTATTAGAAGGATAGAAGTCATTTTTTTCATTTCCAGCTAAATGATAGTCCAGATGCTAATGCTTGATGGCCAACAAATAATTTTCAGTAGTACATTTTGGAAGTACTACTGAGCAAAGACAACAATCCTTTACTATGCCTGTGTATTCGCCTACTGATGGGCAGACAATTGTATGTATGACAAACGTACATATTGACATCACTATAATAAGGCATTACTGGCATAGGTATCACAGACAGCAAAGATAGCACAGACCCATGATTTAATATTACTGAGGAAACCAGCACTCCTCTATGCTGTTAAGTTTCAGTCAATAGTACCACTTCCACAGACATATACCCCAAATCATAAGGTATGAAACTACACATTAATCTCTACCTGAAACCAATTCAGTTGCCATAATTACACATTTTATAAAATTAACTCTAGTGTAACAGACAGAAGCTGTGATACTTACATTCAAAGACTGAGAGGAAAGCACTGATAATCTGAAGTGAGTTGTAACCCGCTTAGCCTCCACTGACAGCAGAGCTTCTCCCCATAACAAGGCTGGGGCTTGTTATGCTAATTGCGACATATATATATATATATATATCCAAGTGAGTAACCAAGAGCTGAAGTCAAAGCTGAGTTTGTCTGTGTAGAAGATTTAAATCTTCATTATACTCTTTGCCATATTTGTTGAAATGCAATGCTCTACATCTGAATATAGAACTGATGTTTTCAGTTTATTTCTAGATAAAGAGCATTCCTGGATCTGGGCATCAGACCAATGTATTGCTTTAGAGGTCCGAAAAAAATCTATCTTTAATTTGAAGGGGTGGTTGTGGAGGGGAGGGTCATTGCTGATGGACACCATTTTCTGTGTCGATGGCGAGGATTGCCGAGCCTTCAGAGGAAGAGATTGGAAAAGTGTTCTCATCATCCCTGAGCCACTGGGTCATGGTTTAAACACTAATCCTGAAGGATGAGCGAGGTAGAAACATCCACCACAGCATGCTCCAAAGATTGCACCCTTTCTGTCTGATCGCATGTTTATAAAAAAAGTACCCTTGGTAGGGAAAATGGCAACCGCAGCTGTCAGGCACTTTCCTTCTGCTATTCTCAGTGGGGGACCAAACAGTTTATCTGTTATCTGTTGGTCAGTTGGTTAAAGCTTGCAGAGTTGGGGCACGGCTCAGTCTGACATTAAGTTGTGGACCAAAACAGATTTCCTCCACAATGTTCCATCACAGCAATCAATAACAAACTTGTAGACTAACCATGGGCATTTGCTTGACATTCACTAGCAGTGGTCCTGTACGACACTTAGCAATAAAACCCAACAGATGTAGCTGCCAATAGGACTTGAAAAGGTATTACAACAAAGGCTACCTCCAGCGCTGCCTGCCTGGAGGCATCACTGCCAGTTTGATTATTGTTTAGCTGTCACAGAGATAATTCATTGAAATTAGAGTGCTGTTGTGAAACATTCATAGGCTTGCCAGCTTGTCTTGCTGGGCAGTTCAAACAGGTACAGTGCTGCTTTGATTAAAAAAAGTGCATCCTGTTGTTGGCTGAACCCTTCTTCTGTATCGGAGCCGCCATTATTACTGGAGTTGCACTTAATGGTGCAATTACAGGAACAACCGCTGTCTTTGTGTTTAATTGCCAAGAAATCAATTAAGATCTATTTTCTCCACACTAAGAAATAGATCCTTGATACAAATGTGGCCAATTTGGGATTCAGTTACTGGAGTATTAAGAAGACAATCACCATAAAACCTCAAAACATGATGCACCCTGAAAGAAAATGTCGACCTGTTTATAAAAAGCTTACAGAGGCAATTATAGAGGCAAACCAGGGAGCAAAACAAACTCAATATATTCTTCTTGAAATGATTAAGTATCAAAATCAGTTTAATGCCTATTGGGTCTTCAATACTGAATTTGTGGGGTGAGAAGAAATAAAGAACATAATCGTAGATGTGTTACTCCATTATTGGATTTACCTTTTAATATAAACACTTCCACGTGTTCTTTTTGTGTAGTTTTTGCTGACAAGCGGACAGTCGTGCCACATCAAAACATCTAGTGTGATCCAAAAACTGTCATTGTTAAAAGGGACAAGTGTTTGTCCTTGTAGTTTTGTCTTAATCTATATAGCACAAAAAGAGAGTATATGACTGGAATTGATATTTTGTGTGGCAACAGCCACATGCTGAGAATCAAAAACAACACACCTTCAACATTCTGTGTGTGTGTCACGTTAGGTCACGGCAGTTTCCTAGCCGAGCTGAGTAGAGCTGAGTAGAGCTGGTACTAGCAGTGGGTAAGCGCCATTACTGCCAGGCACGCTGTGACCTGTCCCTGGAGAACCAATTATTCTGTATGTTTGCACTAAAGTCTCATCATTAAACACATAGAATATTTGAATAAAATATCAGGTGATGCAGGAAGTATGGTTCACCCTATTGATGGCCTCAGAGCTGCAACAATCTGTATGCTGACTGGTCGTGCAACAGAATTGTTTGTTGTCTGCAAACACACTGGGATAGGACAATTTTATTTGATAGTCAATAAATAAAAACAGTCAGTTTATAGGATAAGGCTGAAGATATGTATTGTCAACAAATACCATGAAAAAACTAAAACATATTAGTCTGTCTCAATACATTTGGACAATATGAACTCATGACCCTTACCAGGACTGCACAATAATCAAATAGTAATCATTATCACGATTTTGGTTTTCCTCACATGAACATGATTGACTGTGATATTGACATTTAAAATGTGTGCTCTGCTCATAAAAAACTTGGTGCATATCAAATCCAGCGTTTCCCAAACTATCAGCATGACTCGGGAAGGACACAACCAGTGCTGCCCCTCTTTTTTTAAATTTTTAATTAAAGACAATTTACAACTAAACACCAACTGTACCCAACAAACGAATATCCAAATAGTCGCTTTACTTATTGTTAATATTTTTAATAACAATAACTGTGATTATCATATTGGCCATAATTGTGCAGCCCTGACCCCTTCAAACAAAGTGACAATCCAAACATATTTAATTTATACATGACAAAAATAATGAAAGATTGAAAATACCTCAAGTTCCCCAAAATTTTTTTATCTATTTTTATAGCCCACAAATTCTTGATCATTCCATGAATCCACCGCATGGACAGATGGCAAACAACCTCTAATTCCTATCAAATTAAGGCAGGTGAGGCAAATTGCCGTGGTAATCCTCTTGAGTCAAAGCTTGTCTGGTCCTTGGCAACCTCACAGCCTTGAAGGTCAGCTTCCTAAAGGCAACTGATACCCCTGACTTCAGCTCTTTCTGCTCACCATCCATTTTGGCAAATGGCAAGACAAGGCTGATCAATCAAGTGCCGTCAAAAGGCCAAATAGAAAAAAAAGGCCAAACCATCACTGTGATCCTCTGTATCGACTGCTTGGATTATAGAGGATCACCTTCTGGGCTCTCTACATGATTTGGCCATAACTCCAACACTATGATGATAACTTTTAACTTCAGAAATCCAACAGTGTGCATATGTTCTCTTGCTGGTCTGCCATTCTGTAAAACGATTGGTGTTTGGATGAAAGAATGCATCTGTTCTATATTATGGCAGCAGGAAATATTTTGTTAAAAGTTGTATCGTAGCCTACAGCAAAATTTCTGTATTCCAACATCAAACGTCATATCTTCCAAGAATTTCCGAAGGCGAACGGAACCATTGCAGGAAACATGCAATCAATAATGGATAATCTGTAACAGCTACATTTTTAAAAACCAAATAGTGTGCATCAGTCTGCTAATCTATGTATCCATCTACCCTAAGGCAGAGACAGATGTTAATGAAGTGAAAGTTAAAATTATATTAGAAAATCAAACTGCCAGTATACAAAACACTGTCATTATTACCAACAGTGAGCCAATGCTTGTGTCAGGTGCTAAAATCTGTACACTTCCAATTGAAATGGAATTATTCTCCCAACAGTCAAGGAATGCTCAAAGGCAACCTGTGGATTCTTTTGACCAATTCTGGCACAATGGAGCAAGGTTTTTAATAAGCAGGTCCCCATTTTGTTTGTATCTTGTGCTATAGCATTTGCACTAGCATGCACATTGATAGCATTTTATAGAATCTGAATCCAGTATTGATTTCAAATCCAGTTGAATCACTTATAGAATCTTCTTAGGTTTAGCTTCAACATTTACAAGTAACTAAAGTTAAAGATTTGTAATCTCAATTTATTAGCTAAAAAGGCAGAAACAGTGCAGTTTTTTTTGTTAATGCTAAGGACCTGTCGCTACAACCTGAAAATGTATCAGACATATTTATTTATTTATATTACCTTATTTTTTCACAAGCTATATTGGATAATCCAGTTGGTCCACTGGATATACTAATCAAGAAGATGAGTGTTAATGCACCAGTATTGGAATCATGGAATCATTCCGTGTTGGCTGAAGTATCACTGCAGTTGCAGTTGTCGTCAGAAATGACAATGGAATGCCAGTAGCTTGTCAGTTGAGAGGCATTTCATCTTAGATAACTTCACTCATGTGTTTAACATCAACAATTGATCTCAATCTGCAGTAGGAATTCTGGGTGTGTTTTGAAAATGAATGCATAGAGGATTTTTGCAATAGTTACCATTGTACTTTTGGAAAATCTTCAAATCTTCAAGATCAAACGTTGTGCTAACTCTTGACAGTGTCAGTCCTGGATCTTATAGCCCATGTTGTGTAGCTTTGTGATCAATATGGTCAAGAATTCTCCTTGAAACAAATCTGTTTTAGTGAATAGGTTTCACAACATTACATCATGGATCAGACTTTATACAGGGAGAAACATGTCAAATCTCCTCAGTAAATCACTGTGTTCATTCTGAAGGCATTTAATACAGCTCATGCATTTTCCAATTATACTTCAGTGTAAGGCTGCTGAATTGTAAATGCATAGTTAGCCGTCATCCATTTTGTTTCTCGAAGGTTTAATGAAGTAATGAATCAACATAGGACTTCATTATTTCTCTGCCTACAGTAAATCCAGAAAGTACTACATACTGTGAGCTTTTGGCACAGGTTAAATTATTGAAGCTCAGACTGCCAGTGATTTTATTCCATAACAATTCCTCAAAGAGCTATATGGATATGTGATATTAATGAAAACAAATCAACATGACAAAAATATGTATAGATAGTGATTAACACTAGTTGGCGGACCTGAAATAGATTACTGGACAAGGTGTACAGCAACTAGTTAGAAATCTACCTTTTATTAAATTTGTTTAGTTAACTCTTTAATATTTTTAATATTAACAAGTTTGTCATTGAAAGAGCCAGTGTAGCTTGATGTACAAGATCTCTTTGTGTTCCAGTATTAGGTTTGTGGCAAAGAGCTCCTTGTGGATTGGGCTTGCAGTCTCTTTGGGCAATTTAAGGCATGCATTAAATATTGAGTGTGGTAACCAGATGTAGAGCACAATAAATGCCTAAATGTGCTTCCATGCATGATGTATTGACAAAAAAATACATAAAAGCAACATATATAATATGCATGATGCCAAAAAGGCAGTTGCTGTGCTTTAAGCACTGTTAGACATGTGCTAGTTTTCACATACAACTGCATTTTCCTAAAAAGCTACTCATCGTAAAGTGTCCCATATTTGGAAAGTCACATTATTACATTAGAGCTCAGTGTGGACATAGTCCACCTCATATACTGAAAAGTCAGGCGTTGCTGCATTATTTATGACGGTGTAAATTCCTAACATATAAGTCTCAGTGCTTGATTCAGAAAGCAGGGATCTTTCCTGAGAATGAGGCCGTGTTGCAGTATCGATCCAAATGTTGGATAACTACAAGCAATTTGTGTAATGAATAACTTCTCCTGCCACAATCCATAGTACTATATTCACAACTCCATTCACTGACATGCCATTTTCCTCCATCAACTGAACACACTGAATGCACTGATACACTAACCCCTTGCGCAGCTTTGAGATTTCTTGGCATTTGCCGAGCTTTGGCCCTGCCTCGTCTCAGCAAATGCACAATCAATTTTACCTTCTTGTCTCCTGTTTCTGATCCCCCAACTACCATAGTTCCTTGCTCGATACAGTTCGGGTTCGGTACACTCACTGTGCTCGATGGTTTTTGCCCTATCAGGTGCGCTGGGGATCGAATGTCGGCACTGTCAGGCAGCTTGTCTCAGTGCCTGAAGATGAATACCAGACAGTTACTCCTTCTCTTCATTCTGTCTTATTATCCTTCACCTTGTGTCGCATTTGCTGCCTTACCTTTATGCTGTGCTCTGAAATTAATAGAAATCACAGCTATTCGACACAAGTTCATTTCCAAAGGCTTAATCATGCATAAAAGGCCCTATTACATTATTTTTATACTCATTATCAGTTCAATACAAAGGCATATAAGAGGCCTTATCCCTTTTATGATTAATCAAAAGCACTTCAGGGAGAAAGCTTTTTCATCGGATACCTTTGAACGAATGTGTCCAATTTCCCACAGATTAGAGTTAGTGATTTTGGATGGCTACACTGGAATATCTTCCTTTTCTCTTTTTAAGATTCTGCCACATTATGTATTTTCCATATACTTTATTGCTTTAGCATAGGTTGTGAGTCTCCAGCTGAGGCATCACAGGGGGGAGTCAGGATCTCGGAAGTCATACTGTACCCTCTGAATAAATAAAGCCTTGTCAATCATTGCCAAGCTGACATGTTGTAAAATGCCTCATTAATGGCTTAATGAATCACAATATAAAAGGTGTTGCCATCTCTGCCGCCTGGCTATAGCTATATACGTGCATGTCACTGTTATTGATCTGGCCCGTACATCTTGATATATAGTCTCAATCTAATTGCACTCAGTGGAAGTTTTTATGGGTGTTTGCAGGACATTTATATGGGGTTGCTTGAGCTCACCTCTAGTCATGTGATTTTGTCATCAGGTTTCCTGGGACAAAACTGCACCTCTGTCATTACAAATGATCACTGGTTAGGGAGAAGGATAGAAAAATTAAAGGGCACTGTATGTTTTATTAATAAGTCCTTCAACAATCACTCTGTGGTTGCAAAGACAACAGCTTTAGAGTACAAGATGAGACAATTTCTGATGTCAAACTGATAGTTGGAGACAAAATCACTGTTATTATGAGCATGATATAACTTCTCAGTTGATGAGATGAAAGGGCTCATTCACTATTTATTTCTTTAAGTTTACCTCATGTGAGTTTGCTGTAATGTAAAAAGATCAATACTTCATCCTACAGGGAAAATACCAAGGAATTTGATGTTACAATGTCCTGTATGAAACAGTCTCCTAGAGCAAACAGCGGGGGTAAAATACAATCCCTAAAGTGGTATTGCCAAATGTTACCTTCCCAAAGTCATCCATGAAATAACAAGATACTGTTCTCAGGGCCACAAAGAAGATATCGGGTAGTTGTGGGCTAAATGACCTGCCTCAGTCCTACAGCCATTTCACCTCTGTCAGTCAGGCTTGCTACAGAAATTGTAGACAATAATGACTTGATAAGTGATAACAGTTGTTGAACTGCCAGTATTATGAATATATTCAATTGTATTTTAGAATACAAAGCCCCTTACTACATCCAGGTATCCGTAATCTCCTTAGACCAATGTATGTGGCTATTGCAGCAGTAGTTAAATATGTAATACTAGGTACTTATCTCAATTGTACTAACGTGCTGTATGTGACAGGTGCTTATGTGCACATAAGAGTGTAAAGAATATTTGTGTGTCATGGTCTTAGGTATAAAGTAGCAAGTTATGAGTTGTTGTTTATTTAAATTAGCCGTAGAATATAATGGACAATTTACCCTTTTCATTGCTTTGTAATTAGTCCGGAGGGATTCATCTTTCATGCATCAATTTTAAAGCCCCATTTCTGCTCATTTTTTCTCACTAAAAACCAAAAGAAAGGCACAACTGATGTATTGATGCACTAAATGAAGAAAAATGAAGGATTCATCAAGTAATTACTTTCATGGACTTATACTATACCCCTAAACGTTTTCAAGATCAGATTTCCACCATTCTTTTTCGTTCTTACTTTTATATATAAAGCAAAATCCAAAGACGGAAATGTGAGCTTGACCTCTATGTCAAATATGCTCATAAGTCACAAAATGCAAATGTAAATCATAATTTCGGAGTGACGACATTGATTTTCAAGTTTGGTAACACTATACAATAAGGTACAGGTTTAATTACAAATACAAATCTTCTGGGCACCTGGGTAGCTCACCTGGTATATATAGAGGTTTACTCCTTGACTCCAGTTTTTATAAACTATCTTTTTAATAAACTGTCTGTACACTTACAAAGTTCTCAATGCTTCGGTTTACATGTAGGGACCCTCATTATGCTACCATGGAAGTGTGGTGCTATTTTGATCCTTGTTAGTGGTATAGAAAAAGCAATTTCTTTTTACTTTACCAGTGGCGTTAGTTAGTGCTAAAACTGGTCACATTCAATTAGCATGAAAACATATCCCAGAGAACGGTCGACTCTGTACCCATGTGATATTAATCCCTAGGTTCATTTCTAGATCGCATTTTGCAATGTGTAGGGCTGTTAGTTTACATAGATGTAGCAACATTGGAAAAGTTAACAATTTTGCCCCTAGCAGCCAATAATGTTTGATTGATGTTCATATAAATGCAGGATACATGATATATATCCCTCCTAACTGAATCCATTGGATTGTGATTATTTGGTGTTACTCCTTTTAAACCTAATTTTCTTTGGTTGTGTCTAGGGCATTCCAAACATTTTGACTTTTCAAATATCATTTGCTGCTCTCCCATTTCTGCACCTTTATGTCAGTACATACGCACACACACACGCACACACACACACACACACACACACACACACACACACACACACACACACACACACACACACACACACACACACACACACACACACACACACACACACACACACAATAACGACATTTAACAGGTTTCAATAACATCTGAAGCTGACAACTTAACATTGATCCAGCTGTCTTTTTTTCTAGAGTGACCAGGCAGGTCACCAAGACAGAATGTCACGATCATGGACGGTTATATCACTGTTCTAAATAGAAAAGACACACACAAACACACACTGGAAAAGCTGTGCTAAATCGCCCCAAGAGATAAAGTGCCATTGGGGAATTTCACACTTGAGCACAAAAAACACAGATTTCCTCATCATGTTGAAATTAAGTTAAATGCATTATTTGTTTGAACTAATAAGACAAGGCATCTCAGTGACATATCTTGCATTGTATTGGGTGTTTACTGCACTGAGGCTGAAATTATGTTCTGAGGCCGGTTTTGTAACCTTTTTGGTCATTGTTTTAAGTGATTTTTATACTCATGCTGGAATTATTTTGTTGAGTAACAGCAATTATTGTCTTGTAACAAAGTACTGTGGAATCAAGTCATGTGTGCATATACAGTACATACTACCTGCTATTGCTGTTTGTATAGTAATATTAAATGTGCTCTTTTCTAGTATTAGGATTCAAAACAAGGGCATTTATTAGTCCCGGACCGCAGGCTAAATTTTCAGTGACCAGACACGTGGAAGTGTGGAACATTTAGAAAGTTACTGTATGGCCTGATGATGTAACAAACTATGAAAACTCCTGCTACAGCTGCATTCAGCTGCATTCATCTGGTTGGTGGCCAATGAACCACTGAATCATTCAGCAATCAGGCTTTGCTCCGGGAATGTGGAAAAAGTACTGTACATTCAGTCATGGTAGGAGGATTTACAGTACACTTAAAATAGATCACAATATTATACCCCATTTCAAGCATCCTCTCTCCCCATATCTGCCCATCTTTCTCCAGGGATGAGTAGGAGGCTGCCTCTGCCCTACACTGAGCCAACACATAATGTACTCTCCTTAATTGTTGTTCCATCATTTCATAACATGTTGAAAGTGGAAGATGATAGATGCTGACCAGCTAATGAAAGAAACTGGATAAGCGGTTCATGTTGCATCCTGAGTGAGGGACCTCTCCCTGTCCTGTGTAAACTGAGGTCACAGACAACTTTAGCTCTGTGTAGCTGTAGCTGTTAAAATACAACATCGTTTTGTTTTGTGTCTTTGGTATTAGGCAGTTTTCAAAGCCATACCATTTTATGATGATAGATGGATGGTAAGATCTTCTGAGCTTTATAAAAAATGTCTTTTAACTGCCCTATCAAAGTAAAAACAGAGGATTGAAAAGTCTAAAATCTAAAGCTGTAAACAAATATTACACTACCATCTCCATATATCTTAATCCAGGTCTACAAGGATGTATAATTATAAAATCCCAAATTAATTTGTTTTACTTACAGTAGAAACCATATAGCTTGTCTTACATTGAGGGTGTTTATAGGCTGGTTCAGTCATATGGTGGACAGCTACAGACTGTTCTTTCTCATGATATCTGAAGAATGGCTATTTTGTTTAAGCATTTGCTGCAGTACAGTATATAAGGACACAGATTATTGAACCCTTGACTAACTGATAGATTTGCCTAACTTTACTGTCCACAGTGAGTACTTATTGAACAGCCATTTATATCTTTACATGAACCCCAAAGTTATTTATAGTTATTGTGAACATTATTTGTAAGTTATCAGTTCCAGTTTCAGCTTTACTATGAAGTGTTGTTTATTCCAATTTCCCCCCTCTGTCTCATAAAATACACATCAGAGATTTATCAAAGCCTAATAAATTGCTGAGTAAGCACAAAACATCTTGGAGTTATGTTAAAGAGGAGGTCGGCACTCAGAGTGCAGAAATACAGTATAAACAGCAGCTAATCAGGTTGCATATGCTTTGTTATAAGCGCAGCTGCTTAGCTAAAGTTGCAGTTCTGGCATATACCTTCCTCATTCATTTGATTTAAAAAAAATAAGTAGGAAGTAAGTATCCACTGCAGCAGACATCACCTGAAAAGGAATCCAGTTCAGTGGGCATGTACAACCTGAGGCAACATCCACACAAATGTTTTTGTTTAAAAATATTTTGCTACATTTACGCCTTGCGTCCACACTGTTTCTAATAAAATGACATTTGGAAAAGCTGCTGACACCGTTTAAGTTTGAAACCCACATCGTCAGTCATCGGTATTTGGGCCTGATTCCCCCCTCCTGACAATGGTCAGCAAAGCCCCTATTTTTCGATGGTTCTAAAGATTATGCCAGAAGTTCCTGTTGTGTGAGGTACTGTATGTTAAGAGTGTTTTTAACATCCCCCAATCTGCTCCAAAGTCGATCTGGGCTGCACCGATTTCAAATCGCAAATATTAAACATGTTCAATGTTTACGATCTGATATCCTTTGACTGGCTCTAGTGGCTGTAATTCTGCACCAAGGCTGAATTTCGGGAAAGAGACTTCAGATACAGTATTAGGGGACCTCTGAGGCCTATATAAAAGCATCCTTTAAATGTGCACATGTTGAAACCTGATTAATTGGCCACACTGCTTGAAGATTGTGCATCACCTCAGAGGAGCACACAGAGGACAAAATGCCAGTCTAACCACCTTAGATCGAAACTTTGGAGGATGATAGATTAAAGCAAGCTGCGAATACTTCATTATCATCTCATTATTTTAAACATGAAAACAAAGTCAGAGAATTTCATGATTTCAAATCAACTTTGCTTTTGAATAGATTTTTAAGGAATCACGAGCTCAGCTTCCTGGTGTGAATATTCTGACAAAACTTTCATAAAAGTCCCAAATGTGTTCATGCTGAGCTGAATAAAACAGAGCACTTTTCAGAATACTTTTCTTTTGTCACATCTCTTGAGTGTGTTGGGGGAATGATGTGTGTGAGTCTGGTTGTCACATGTTTGTCATTCTTTTACAGGGAGTGCTGAAAATATGGCAACATGACTTTTCAATCCCTTGGAGCATATTGTAGAAACCCAAAGGACAAAAGTTTTCTTTTAAACCGTCAAAATAGCACAAAGGGAAATGACACATATCGATTCCCTCACATGGTACACAGCATGATGATGATGCACCCAGTAAAAAAAGGCCCAATGATTACACTAATTGATCGCAATATTCACTTTCTTCACTCTGACACATCTAAATGTATCAGTGATATAGCCAATTTGAAGTCACCTGTTTGCAAAATGGTATGGCAGGGGTTTTAAGTTAAATACTGCTGATTGGTCAGTTTCCTGGCATAAACATCACGCCAAGGAAGACTCCATGAATTATCATTATTTCATGCATGACTTCATGCATGAAAAAGCATGAATTCATTCATGTAGTACTTCATGAATTATCAGTAATAGTATCTCATGCATGACTTAATGCAGGTACAATACATGCATCAATTGAGGTATTTAAATCATCATGATTTCTGATAAATTAATAATTTGCAAAACTGACCAGTCACAGAAGTGTACATATATTCTGAAGAATTGTAGTGTTGTAATCATGGTTAACTAAACATTACTTCATCATGTTTGTGGCCCTTCAAAAAAAGTGCTGACCTGGTCCATATTTAACTTTGATAAATAAGATATGATTAATGGTGGCATAACACTAAATGTATTAAGAATTACTGTAAAGGAGTGAGTTGGCAAAATGATACTGGTCACTACATTGACACAAAATACAGTATACTGCAGATTAGGACTGGGCACCGAATGTTGATACTTTCATGGCACCGAAAGAAGTACTCCGATCTTATGAGTATCGACAAATTGTTTATCTTTCGGTGCCTAGTTTCGGTTCCAAAAGCTGTCTATTTGTCCTCTCTGCATATTGACAGAGAGCGGAGCTCCGACCGACACACACGCACGCAGAGGTGCGGACGGAGTAAACTTGAGCAAACTGTAGTTTTGTTGAAGTCACACACTGTAAACCCGAATAAGTTACCAGAACTCAAAAAAAGTGAGGCAATCAGTTGCCTAAGTTTTTTTAAGTTGATTAACTTAAAAGTCAAAATTTTCCAAACTTAAAAGGTTGGTTGAATTGCTACTTGTACCTTTTGATAACCGTTAAATTAAAAGTGCTCATTTAGCTCAACTCAAATATTTGCAGTTAATATGACTTACAGTTTTGAGTTTTCAAACCACAGGAATAAGTTCACAGAACTTTAAAAAATAAGTACACAACCACACAATTTTTATGTTAATAAAACTCAATGTTTATTAGTTTGTTTTGTCATTGTTTTAAGTACACATAAGTCAAATATGTTGAGTTTGTTTACTTAAAAACATGTGATTCAAAACTTAAAAATTTTTAGGCAACTGATTGCCTCACTTACATTAAGTTCAACTAACTTAATATATCTCAAAAGGTTGTGAACGTCTGCTTTTGAACAGTTACATGTTAAAATGAAATAGAAAAACATTTATAAATTAAAATAAAAAATAATTTTAAAATATACTTATATACTTTAATTGTATATTAAATAAATAAATAAATTTGAGAGATTTTTAGAAGAAAAAACTCAAAATTCTCTGATCCTATCCTTCCAAATGTGTTCCTGGTCACTTAAACGAACACGCCAACTTAATGGGACTTTGTCTTATTCATCGTATCCTCCAGAGTTAGAGAAGTCCATAAATACCCTTCTCATCTCAGTGTGTGTTGTAACTCTGTCTGGCGCACCCACTGCTAGCCAAGCTTAGCACATATTGTACAAATCACAACATGTAAATAGGAAAATGTTGGCGTTATTTTGTCACTTATTAGGAGCATAGATGGAGCCAGATACCTCCAGGATCTGTGCTAAGCTAGGCATGGGTGCGTCAGATAGAGATACGACACGCACAGAGATGAGAAGCGTATGTATGGACTTATCCAACTCTGGGTGATACTGTGAATAAATCCCAATAAGTACCGTATTTTCCGGACTATAAGTCACACTTTTTTTCCTACTTTGGCTGGTCCTGTGACTTGTGCGACTTGTATATCAAAATATATATAATTTAACATGTTTTTAAATGTTAATTCATA
This sequence comes from Perca fluviatilis, assembly GCF_010015445.1. NCBI lineage: Eukaryota > Metazoa > Chordata > Actinopteri > Perciformes > Percidae > Perca > Perca fluviatilis. The sequence continues at coordinate 29,811,881 of NC_053117.1, forward strand.
CTGAACACATTACCATCTACAGCGCCGAAGAGGGTGCTCTATGCTTGTGACAACTAGAATGCTGCTCCTAAAGACAACTGAGAAAGAGAAAAGATAAACTGCAGGTAGTAAAATATGCAGCCGAAAACGGTAATCGAGCAGCAGAAAGAAAGTTTGAAACCAGGGAGAAACTTGTGAGGGACTGGCGAAAAGGTGACTCTTATGCAATGAAGAAATCAAAGAAAGCTAATCGGCTAATCGCGGGCTGAAAGCAAGATGGCCAGAGCTGGAGGAACGAGTCACACATGGGTGCTTGAACAACGTGCTGCTGGGAGAGGCTTGTCAACGGTGCAGTTAGCCTCGCTACGCGTTCGCCAGCGCCTGGTAGTTGTTCTGTGTGCTATTGTATAGTTTAATAACTGTTAATGTGTTACGTTAACATACCGGACACCTACCGTATTCAGCCTGTTGTTCAGGGTGCTATTGTGTAGTTTTGGATTTTGTGAAATACATTTCTAAATAAATGCGACTTATAGTCCGGTCGCGATTTATATATGTTTTTTCCTCTTCATGACGCATTTTTTGACTGATGCGACTTATAACTCGGAGCGACTTATAGTCCGGAAAATACGGTAGGCATGTTTCTTTAAGGCCCTAGGAAATAAATATTTATCACACATTTCTGATATTGACCAGACAACTAATCAGATAGTCAGGAAAATAAATCGGAGTAATCAAAAACAATAATACCAAAATGAAATTGTCGTTCGTTACAGCTATAAAAGAAAAAACACTGCTTTTGGCTTCCTTTGCTAATTCCTGAGTAAGGCGACAGGGCAGCAATTTGGATGAAATTTCAAATATTCTATAGAGTTTAAGAACATTTTTCACTTAAAACTCTAAAATGTAAATGTTTTACAAACCATATCAAATGCACAGTGAAATGTGAGTCATCTTGCGCAGCCCACAATGGTTAAGAAAAACATTAAAACATACAAAACATTAGCGTTACTTTTGCATTATATTAATGAGAACAAAGGCATATTGTGTAGTTTGGGCCCAATTGGCGCACACCTGCCAGTCTTGCAGGCAAAAAAAAAATAACTTTTAGCAAAAAAAAAAAAAAAACTTTATAATGCTTTATTACCTGCAGCCTTTTTTCAGATGAGTTTCTACATCATTAATTCATTCTTGAGGGTCTGCAACCTAGGGGATGGTTTACCACTTTCTAGACCAAGTTAAATCTTTAGAGTGAATTCAAAAGTGTTGGTCAGTGCTTTGGGATAGCTGAGGTGTAGTGCATAGATCACTTCACAGATTACCAGGAAGGCATCGCCAAGTCTGGGAAGGCTGACCACGGCATCACTTTCAATGACGACAGTGATTCTCACAGGGTGGTAGTGAACTGGACTTGCGCCCCATGGTCACCGATGAAAGTAATGAGGCCCACTGCAACACCATCAAGCTCTGGCTCATCAGACTCATCCTGAATGAATGAAAAGAGAGATACTAATCACAAACTAACACATGGAACAGAACAGATGACATAATTTGTCTTTCCTTAACCAAGTCCCATTGAAATCCAATACCACTTTTACAAAAGAGATCTGGGTCTCATTGTAAGAGTTGAAAAACATAAGATCCATGTTCTGCACACATGAATCAGCCAAAATACCAGAGAATCTAAGAGCTGACGCTGAAACCAAGGACATTTACAAGAAAATGTTTTACTGAACATTGAATAAAATGTTAGTATTTACGGGTTAGATAATACACAGCAGAATCTGTTAGTGACTTAAGGAGACTCACTGTGCAGGTTCTTAAACATTCAGAGACGTCCTCGCGCAGATACACGAGGAAGCACGGGAGAACAGTAGTGCGCTTGGTGTGTATGTCATGGATTTCCAATTCAGATAAAAACAGAATTGCATATACTGAAGAGTTTACATAAAGCTGATTTTAAACAGTCCAAACAGAACATATGTCCACAAATAACCTGTTAACATCTTTAATGCAATCAGACAAATGGCAAACAAAGTGGACTAATTGCAAAAGTCAAAAAGCTCATTTCAATCATTGAACCTGTTCAATGTTCTACTGGTTCAACCTATGAAATGTGTAAAAATCTATTTACCTGTTCATCGTGGATTTTTAAAATTTCAGCCAGAGCATCTGCTGTCTTCCCAGTTTTTGATGCCTTCCGTCTGAATAAGGTCATCAGTCGAGGAAGATAGCGGTCAAGCTCAGCATAGCACGTGTTGGGCAGGTTCTGATTTGTAATCCGCTGGAACTCTGCATACAACTACATAGAAATAACAGCCAGAGGAGAATACAGCAACAACACTTATTAAAAAAACAGTTCAATTTGAAGAATCTTGCACACATTCATAAAGCAAAAATATCAGCCAAATGAGTAAGAATCACAATTTTCACTTTAAAAGAGAGAGCTGATCCATATTACCTCAGACTCTATTTTGAGAGCAGGCCAGAGGTCCATGAGGTCGTTCACTGGTGGGCAGGACATCACTATGGTCTGTCGGCGTAGGGGAAATGTGGTCTCCATCATCTTTCTAATGAGGGGCAGTTTCTTCTCAGTCTTCTTCAACAATTTTTGCAAGCAAATACAAAGTTAAGTAAAATATGATTAGTAGTATTCGTGAACAGAACACATTCATTAATTGTTGACTTAAATACAGCAAAACACTTTATTTTGATCAAACAGGCAAGTAGAAAAAACAATGATGTGTGTATGTGGGAGTGCGTATGATTTGGGGTTACCACACTAAAACCTTGTCTGAGAAAAAAAAACAATTCAAGTTATTGGTATTTAGAGGGCGGGGGGGGGGGTGATAGAAGAATTCACATTCATTGGATTACCTGGTATCGTTATCACATCTCCAGTTATCTTCCTTAACTTCTTGAAACTGGAACAGCAAGATGCAAAGGCATAAACTGATCTAAAACTGAACAATTAAAAGCATTCAAAGAGTGTCAAATTATAAATACTTCCATTTATAAATGTTCCCTGTTAATGATCTTTTCATTTAATCCCCATAAGTGTCAAGTTACTAAAGCCATCAAGCAAAATTAACATTACTGTAAAGAAAAGCAGCCACACTTGAACCTTAGTGCATGGTTAATCAACAATAATACCATTTCTACAAACCAAAGCTTTACTGTTAAGGGTTTTTACTTTATTCATCTTTGTCATGAAAAGCAGCTTGCCTCCAGCAGGGTCGTTTGTTTTAAAACCGAGGCAACACAAGTAGGCAGGCACGGGCAGTTGACTCGTTCTGTTAACAGCAATCTCCGGTGTCCAGACAGTCTGCTCACACAGAATTTAAAACTAGCGTCCCTAGAAGCTACACAGAGACGCGGGACTTGCAGTGTAGGAACTCAGTTTGAGGCGCGTTTATGCTCTTTTGTGCACTATTGAAAGTTTCCAGCAACAAAAACTAACTATCGCATACGAGGTGTCTGTTAGTGCTTCTACTAACAACTAATTTTCTAACACCACCTTTAAGCGGGGGAATGAGCGTGTGATTACTAGATTCATCCGTTGTCAAATTCTTCAGGGAGTCGGTTAGTGGTAGCTAGGTCGCTAGTTGTGCTGCTGGAGTGCGTAACGTCAAAGTCCTTCTAAATAGTCTCTGGTAACGTTTATTGTCGCTAGGTGGCTAGCTAGCTCTTTAGCAGCTAACCTATATCTGACAAATTGCCAATCCCTACAAGACTCCCGTGATAAGCGAGTGAAGGGCGGGGGTTTGAGAAGGTCTACGCTCCCGAGACAAACATACAAAATTTATAAAAGAAGTAAAAGCGAATGAATATTAACATTCAAAACTTACAGTAAGTCCAGTGAGCCTGATGATTGCTGCGTGGGTCGTTTCTGCAACCCTACTGTCTGCTGCTCGCCTTGCTGCGCCTTTGCGTTGTCAAACTTTTCTTCTTCTGTGTTTTTCCAAAGAGCGGTAAGGAATCAGTGTAGTGTGCAAATTAAGCGCCACCTTCTGCTTCGCAGGTTGAATCAGAGATTAACTTGGCCATACAAAATTATCCCTGCAGCTGCTTAAATAAAAATAAAAAGAATATATAGGCTACATTAAACTGATGAAGCAAAAATAAATAAAATAAATACATTTTGTCCTCCACTAATGTCTAATGCATTTCAGACCATTTGCTATTGCAATTTATTTATTATGATCGATTTTACTTATTTGGTAAAGCACTTTGAGATTTTATTGTATTTTAACATGTGCTATATAAATTCAGTTTATTTTTAAATCATCCCTATTTTAAACAATAGAAATAACAGGACTTTATCATTCTTAGTATGTTATTACTCAATTCTATTACATTGTACTTAAGTTATGTTTTTAAGTTATGCTTACTTATACACAAAATAGTTCCATTTAATCAAAAAATATTAGTTAACAATACTCAAAAAGGAAGAACATGTTACACCAACTTGACAAAATTAAGTTAGTAGAACTTGTTCTAAAACTTTGAGTATACACTACTTAATCTATTTAATTACTTTGAACGTTCGGGTTTACAGTGCAGTGAGTCACGGCAATGCCGATACAGTGGTTTCAAGTGTGGTTACAGTTTTTCAAAACTTCACACAGACAGCGTTTGCTGCAATATGATATGTTATGATATGATATGATAATAGAGAGGCAAAAGCGGTCGCGGTGCTGTTGTTTTACACTTCTTCTGAGACAAGCAGGCACAACAGTGATTTCTATGCCCTGGTGACTGACTGACAGGCTGAGGTTGTAAGGCAAGGCAACTTTATTTCTACAGCACCTTTCAACAACAAGGCAATTCAGTTACATTCCTTTGCACTTAAGTTAGTTCTCCATTAGTTCAATGTTGACAACAGGGAAGTCACCAAGTTTATTGTTAAAGGTTTGTGTCATTATGCAGTTTGCACTAATGTTGTTTACATTCCTTTGCATTTTAGTTATTCAATATTAGCCTATACACAATGTCATTTGTTTATTCATTTATTATTTCTAATATGTTCATGTTGTGGCAAAAAGGTTTCTCTTTTTTTGTTAATTTTGGCCAAGTTCGGATTGATACCAATCCTGAGTATCTGACTAGCACACCCCTATCCAAAAGCACAACCAGTTTTATTAATGCTACTCTGAGTGAGCAGTGTTACCAGAATTTTTTAATTTTGATAACTGTTTTGATTCACAATTGAGGTGGAAAATAAAAGTTTTGTGTTTAATGTATTTTTGTTGATGTTGAAATGGATTTTGAAACATATGGTATCGAAAAAAGTATCATTAAGGAACCGGAATTGAAACTGAGGTATCGAAATTGGCACCGGGAACAATGCTCACCCAAGTAGGATATTCATGATTGGTTTTCCTTTTTACCAACTTCTAAGTGTCTGAACACCAGAATTTTTTTTTTTATTTGACGGGTCACAAAGATAATTGCTGTATATGCCACCATTAAACATATCTTATTCATCATTGTTGAAGATGGACCAGGTCAGCACTTTATTTGAAGGGCCATAAACATGATGACGTAATGAAGAAGTCATGTTTAGTTAGTCAAGATTACAACACTACACTTCAGTTTCTTTAGCCTGCCACTTTAAGACATGAACATCATTAATAAATCAGAAATCACATTGTAATACCTTAAATGATGCATTAATTAATGTATTGTTCCTGCATTAAGTCATGCATGAGATACTAGTAATCCTTGTCCATTACTTACTGTATAGTTCATAAAGTTTAACATGAATGAATTCATGCTTTTTCGTGCATTAAGTCATGCATGAATTCATGATAATTTATGTAGTATTATTATAGTGTTACCCAATCATTTTCACGTTAGACATTTTTACATGTCACGAGAGAGAAAAATAACAAAATGAATGATGGCTGAATTCCATTTAGCTGCTTCAGTTTCAGGGTCCTGGTAATGTGTATTCTGGCTCACTGTCACATTGTCATGGCTTACTGAGACACTTGAAAAGAACAGGGCCATCGTTAATCTTATTAGTGACACCTGTGCTTTTCCTACCATGACAAGTCAACGTGCTCCATGTATGAGACTGTACACACTGTAACTATTCAAGTGTTTCACGGTTGAACTTTTAAATGAAGACACAGCCATGGTTAGAAAAAGAAAATCTCATGACACCTTTTCTACAGTGGTTGGAGACTGGCAGAAAGTCAAAGAAGATTATATTGTATAATAAGGCCAACATTTAGCCCTTTGGCCATTAGGGTTGACTATATATGAAATTGGAGACAAGTTTTTTTTAATCTGTGGATTAAGCCATGGACAACATTGCAAAACAATGAGCAGGACCTGATTTATTAGATTTAGCATCAATGTGATGCTGGTATTTAATTTAGCTTGCATGCCGAAAACCAAAACATTCATCTTAATTATTTTATCCATAAAGATTCTTTATTCTAATTTCAGAAAAGGTACTATAACATGTTATATTTTAATATTGCAACATAAAATAATCTAAATAGGAAATTTGTTCCATGGTTGGCCATTCCGATTTTTAGCATATTGTAAACTAGACACTTAAAAAAAACAAAAATCAAAAAAAATGCGGTGGTGAAATCATGCTGTGGGGTATGCTTTTCTGCAGTAGGCCCCGGAAGAAATGAAAGGATATTGGAAAACGAATGGAGCAAAATAGAGAAACATTCTAGGGAACAATCTGCAGCAGTCTACTGTGACTTGTTTGATCTTTCAGCAAACCAATCACCACATACACAGCATCATAGTTAAAAAACAGTGATCCAGTAATCCAGAATTATTGGCAAGAATGTTCATTTATGGCCTCCAATATGATAGTTTTGAACAGTTTTGTAAAGAATAATGAGGCCAAAGGTGCCTCAACAGGTAGATAATACTGAAGCAATACAGTAAATGTTCTGGTTAATAATTGTACTTAACTTAGATCACTCAATTTTCAATTTGACATCAAAGGGGTGATATAATGATTATATAGGGTATTTCACACTGTTCCTTATGGTCTCCTAATGGGGAATGTAACATTGGTTGGGCTGAAAATGGTCTGGTTGATATTTTATGAGCCCTTATGCATCCCTGTGTTTTGGCCCTATTTGTAACAAGAGTTTTTCTTCCAAATATGGTATTCTCGTGAATATTTAGATGAGCTGCGCGCTGACTGGTTGAGCGAATCCCCAATACACACGCATTAGAAACGCGACAGAATCACATATTCCAGACACTGCAATGTTTCCTTACCAAATTCACTTCTGAGACTTTTTTATGCGAGAAATCAACTATATAAATCTCAAATATGGGCTGTTTTACAAAAATGTATGGCTAATTGCAAATTTGGTAAGACGTGTCGGACTTTAGGAGCTCCACACAGTCTGACGAGAAAGCGGCAGCCTGCTGTGCTCCATACCCAGCGCAAAGTCACCCTTTGTGGATTATTGCACTACCGGGGCTCCGCGGCCAGCTGCCGGCATAACTATATTATATTTACGGTTTGAATTTCGTCACGCCACTTATATAACATCAGTCCCCAATGTCTTATAAAGCTAACCATTGTGTCCGATTTGATTTTAAGGCATTTTTATGAACGCGAGGCGTCTTTGTAGGACGAGCAGATGCTTGCTATATGTCCCATTCATTACAATGGAGAAATATCGCAGCTAGCTAGCTACACTTTCGGCATTACTAAAGTATATTTACAGTTTGAATTTCGTCACGCCATGAATATTACAGGTTCCTCAAGGTCTTCCAAAGCTTAGCTAACACTTGTCTGATTTCGGATTTCAATTGAATGTATTTTTGTGAATGTCAGAGCCAGAGGTCTCCTTGGGAGGAGGCTAGCTAGCTCTCATTGATGGACTCCAGCTCACCGCGGCGGACAAGAGGCGTTTATTTCCCAGATTGTTTGTTTAAATAACTCAACACACATATCCATTATAAGTTTAACTGGAACCTGCGGGCTGCGGTAATTCAATTCAATTCAATTAAATTTTATTTATAGTATCAAATCATAACATAAGTTATCTCGAGACACTTTACAGATAGAGTAGGTCTAGACCACACTCTATAATTTACAAAGCCCCAACAATTCCAACAATTCCAGTAATTCCCTCAAGAGCAAGCAGTGCGACAGTGGCGAGGAAAAACTCCCTCTTGGGAAGAAACCTCGGACAGACCCAGGCTCTTGGTGGGCGGTGTCTGACGGTAAGAGATTGCGGGAGTAACAAGCTCGCTTACCGCACTCTCAGTCACTCACCGGCCGGCCGGTAGCAGGAAGAGGGGAGGGAGAACAGCAAGCTGCAGGCCCTGGAGCTCTGTCAGGGCAGCAGCGTGTAGTAGTCCAGTCACCCAGGAAAGGGTGAGTTTGCGCGCGTATTGAGCACCAGGCCGCCGGCCGAGCTCAATCGAGCTCACAGCAGGCCGGGGTCTGTGACAGAGGACAGGCAGGGCGGCGATATAGCAACCCAGGCAGCACCGGTGCTTAACTCCGACACACAGTCGGACAAAATTTGCAATTAGACATCCATTTTTGTAAAACGGCAGATATTTAAGCTTTACATGGTTGATTGTTCGCATAAAAAAGTTTCAGAAGTGAATTTTGTAATGGAATAGCAGAGATCTGCGTGACCTAGATTCAGAAGACTACCTGATCTCAGGTCAGTTGTGTAGCCTATGTAAATGTTGGGGCGTAACTGTTCTCTTAATACACCCACGGCTGTGACAAAGGTTCCGGATTTTGAGATGCTTACCTAAGCAACTAGCTTTGTTGAGATTCGCCCGTTTTCAGCGGCAGTTTCAAAATATGAGATTTTCATAGTCAGTGTTGGGAAGGATACTTTCAAAACGTATTTTGTTACAGAATACAGAATACATGCCCACAAATGTAATTTGTAACGTATTCTGTTACGTTACTCAATCTGAGTAACGTATTCTGAATACTTGGATTACTTCAGGATTACTTCCACATTGAATTGCGTTTTATAAGTGTAGGAATGCAGCTATCACATCCAGCTTACTAAACAGGCCTATAATGGTGTGTTCTTTTTATTCCAACTAGCTGAATGTGTACCTGAACAAGCAGATAGATTATTGTATTGGTAGTCCCGAACTGCATACTACAAAAATCTAACCGCAGTCTTGCTACCACGAGCTAATTTTAGCTAACGTTAGCTAGCATGCTAGTCAGTCTTTAAACGGCTCTGGAGCTAGTAAATCAGCACGTAGGAGAATGTAAAGTCGCACATCAATGTTAAAATAGCAAGGTGACCAGTAAAACTACAGCAGACGACTACCCTTGGCTAATTAAAAAACTTTAAGATGCTTCTTCAGGTTGGAGGTGGAGTAATTTGGACGCTGAAAGGAGGTTGGTTGCTGGCAAGCAGAGGCTGCACTGCACAGTTATATTTCATTCTCCCTGTTCGTTCTTTAATGTGAAATGCTGTTTGAATTTCCAAGATAGAAACTTATTCCTGTCCTGGCTCTGTCATGCCGGTTCCGATTCCATTGTGACTGATCACGCAAATAGCTATTTTTTTCGATTTCATATTGGGGCTTCTGGAAAATGCATAGAGTTGCCTTAATTTATTCAGAGTGAATAAACTCGTGAAACAGATAAGTATCGTCATGTAATCCATTGATTTCAACAATGTAACTGTATTCTAAATACCAACTATTTAAATTGTAACTGTAACGGAATACAGTTACTCATAATTTGTATTCTGAATACGTAACGCCGTTACGTATTCCGTTACTCCCCAACACTGTTCATAGTTAAGGGGTGTCAATGGGATTTTGAGCTTTTTGTATGTCCTATTTACCCACCGAACTGTCGTTATTCAACTATGACAGGATAAAATCGGTTTTGAATTCTATCACCCCTTTAAAAAACATTATCTTAATCAGTGTCAAAAAGGCCTAATAGCACCTGCTGCAATTTCATGTTGTGAGAGAATAAAACAAAATCTAGCTGAAGTGAATACTAATTATAGGCAATGTGAGGCAAACAGAACCATGACAGCCTTTAAAAGCAGAGAGGTCTTAAGATTCACACTAAAACACATTATCACTGTTTAAAACAATTGACCATACGTGCTGCACTTGGGTCCATTTTGTTCTTATGTTGTGCATTTCTCCTATTACTGTGGACAATTGGTCACACAATATCACAGCTGAGCTTAATTAGGTTTTCCCCAAAAATCATTGTTGCTGTAACCATTAATATAAAATGCTTCACTCCCTTTGCACCAGGAGAAAAATTGCCCAGCCAGCACCAGAGTTGCAACAAATCAATATATATATGTATATATATCAGGGTATCAGCTTATGAGAAAGAATTTGTGAATTCCCCATAGTTAATTAAATTATTAGAGTTAAAATCATGAATCAAATATCTGTATCATCTGTAGGATACAGTATCTAAGAAAGGCCAGTTCCTTCAAGGCATAACTGGGATATCTGGCAGGTTCAGGCATTCAGCCCAGGGTGGGCATGGATATCGATTTAAATGCAACATGTCTTCTGGTCCAGCTCAAATTAATGCCAATAGCTTTGTCATTTTATCCCTCAGTTAATGACTCATATGACATCAAGATGTGAATGATCCCCAGGGGTGAACAAGTCTGGGACCCCCTCAAACTGATGGAAGCCTCCTAAATCAGTTGTGAAACATCTTCAAGACCAAACAGCAGCTTATGGTGACACACTTCCTAAAGCACGCCAAGGGCTGTTTGTCACTGTCTGATTTGTGGATCCCCTCCCAAAATAGTTTGGATTTGCTAATTGTGGTCATATAATCTCTACATGATAACAAACATGGTTAGAAATCACATGTTTAGCAAACTCCCTGCACAATGGCTTAATAGAAAAATATTCTGAAAACCCTAACCCAAGTGCAAAAAAAGGTTCTTCCAGTTTAACAAAAAGGTGAGTATATTGCTATGTACAAGACCAGACCATTGTCAGCTCAATTTACAGCCCATCATACTTGGAGGCTTAAAAAGTCAACCAGCAATCGGCATTGACCGATCAAAAGAAGGTATATGACATGTGTCTTTGATTAGTTGGGCTTTGCCAGACCGTCCTCCAAAGTGTGCTGGAGGAGGGTCTGGCTCCTCCACATAGCATTCAGGGATGGGAGGAAAACGTGCTCTGATTTATTGCCTTTTCTTTAAACCAATCACAATCTCGGGCGGTGCTAAGCACCGGGAAAAGCTGCGGTGCCACTGCCAAATAGCCTCGGAAGGAATTTGTGTAAGTTTAAAAGTTTTAGTTATGCAACAGAAAACTCAGATTGGACAGATAGTATAGCTAGCTGTCTGGATTTACCTTGCAGAGATCTGAGAAAAGGTTAACCATAGTCCTCATAAATCGACCGGAAATGGAGCAATCCCGGAAGTGGAACGTCAAGGATATAGACTTCTCTTTGATTAACTCATCATCTTGATGTGACCACCAAGGCCTACAACAACGTATCAACAGATAAAACTGAATTGGTCAGTTTTTGCATGGCTTTTTCACCTTTTAGCCCACTTGGAAATAAATCAAACTGTGTTTTTGTTTGTTCTGAAGAGCATGTGTAGGTTTTTTGTTTCTAAATTCTTTTTCATACTATACTTGGACATATCTTTTCTTGAAAATGTTGTGAAAATCCCTCCACCAGCACCTTGAACTCATTATTCGATATGTTTAAATAAAAAAAGCAAATTCAGTTGCTAGATATCCGATTACCTAAATTACTTTTTGTCCCCTCATTTGAAAAGGGATGCAGTGGCAATAAAATGAGTTTGATTTAATCTCACAATGTGCCTTTGTGCTTCTTTATCAGTCATCTTAATGAATTCTTTAAGTTGTCCAAAAACTGCAGGGATCTTGTGTTATTAAGTTACCATCTGTGGCTATCCTATACCCTTAGAGGAAAAGCTTTGCTTTTAATTTTTGAATATTTTCTTAAAAGGTAACCAGCATTGAATCAAGACATCCAATTAGCAACCTCCTAATGGGCTTATGCAACTAATTTCAAATCAGATCAGTTGGAGAAAGTTATTTGTAGGCATTAAAAGTGTGAGTCACCCTCTAACAGTGGCAGGGCCAAGACACTGATAAGTACTACAACCCTGCTGCTGACTATAATGATGTGTATTCTACCTAAGCAACTGCTGTTGTTAAAAACATGAGATGAACAAGGTTAGTAACAGGTCATGCATCAAATTCCAACCCAGGTCATGGGCCTGAAAATCAAAACAATGAGCTAAAACATTTTAAACACTCCACAGAGCTGAGGGGGATTTGCAGTGTTGGGTGGGTGATTCTTCTGTGTTGGTTCATTATTGTTTGTGACCCTTTTCACATTTTCATATACATAACATTTTAACATGAGGTTCAGTTGATATAAATACAATTTGGATCTTAAAATGACAGCAAGAAGTGAATCTGTAAATATTTCAGTCAGTATGGACCTTTTTCACAGCAGACATTTTGACTTGTCATAGTAGGAAAAGCACAGCTGAAATTGATAACCTTAACAATGGCTCAGTTCCATCAAGTGTCCCTGTAAGCTATTCCAGTGAGTCAGCATGAACAATACCAGGGCCTCTCCTAAGTGGAATGCAGCCATCATTAATGGTTTTGAATACACCTGTGCTTTTCCTACTATGACATGTCAACATGTCTGCCGTGATAAAGGTCTATTTCAGTACCTTGGCGCTCAGTTGCATTGCCCTAATTTGCACCAACAGGTGTGTTCAAAACGTCCTCTCCAACACGTAAAAAACGAGAAAAACGTGTCCGAGTACACAAATCAATAGATTAAATAACGTGACCATTACATGAACTGCTGTGAGACTGGGTTGAATCAAGAGAACGGAGCAAATTACTTCTTACTGGCCAACAGCAACACCTTATAAGTCGATAGGCAGGAAAATAATTACAGGAGCCAGGCTATGTATTTATACAAATCATATACACAATCACATTATAGAGGACACTAGATCCATAGATTTAACTTATCTTACTTCCAAATCCACATTCCCTCATTAATATTAACAATAATTCTTGTTGTGGCATAAAATAGCCAACTGGATCATAAAGGAAAACACTTTGTAATACTTATCTCTACTTTATTACAATGAAAAAAGGATGTACTTTGCAAAAGAAAAGGAACTTGTGCATTAATTTTCCTTGTTGAGGACAATGTGATGTATGTAAATGTTTACATACAACCTTATTTTCTCAGAGGCAACCAATTGACTGGGTTGAATTTCTTAATTGCCTCCTTTCTCTTTGGTTTGAGACCTTTTCGCTTTGCTTATCATTGCACTTTCTGTCCTTGTAGCACATTGGTTTAAAGACTGCTTTGCAAGTCCTGTGAGGCTCCCACTAATATAATGTCAAATTGATCTGTCAGCCAGAGGCCCTCTGAATCTGGGACACTGTTCACATCCCAAAGGCATGATTAGTGATTAAAATGCTGCACTACATCCAAGGAGCAACTGGTGGCTGCTGCTGGTTGATCTTGAAAAAATTAACATTAGGGGCTCACTGGTCAGTGCATGTCACTGCTCCAACATTTTCCTACTTTTGTTCTCAAACAATCCAACACTTTGCTACTTTGCACCTCTGAACTCAACATGACCCTGTTCATCTGTAAACTAGCAGATGAGCTGTAAACCTCATCCTTAATTTGCAGAATAAGTGGCGCCTTGCCCTTACAACATATAACTCTGGAAACATCTATGAACGTTAAATCTTTCTTCCTCCAGCTATGACTGCATAGCATTTATCTTGTGTGAACGTTAGCAACAGATGAAGCGTGTTTATCATTTTGATGCGGTAACTTGACAGAGAACGGTATTGTGGTCTAAAGTGTGTGGCAGAAATGTGACACGCATCCCCCCGCTAGCACCCGATATGACTGTCAGAGGTAACACAACAATGTTTGTAGGTTTGACAAAGACATGAATCAATTGGCGCCTTTGAGTGTATCCCATGAGCTTTCTCATATCCTGTGCTGCTGTGTGCATTTCCCACTCACAAAAGCCAGAGGGAGAGGGAACTTCACAGACCTGAGAGGTGATCATTGGAAACGTCAAGAGTGATGGATTCAAAGACTTGGCACATTTAAGCACTCAGTTAGAGTCGGCTAATGATCTGTGACATATGGGCAATTTCTCTTATGGCATTGATCATTTCCTAATCAGAGTAGTGTACCTTAAGGCTGCCATGCTGGATGGCTTTCAACCGCCTGCAGAGATGTCAAGGGTGAATGATGCTCATCTGCAAAAAAAAAAAAAAAAAAGCCAAAGAGAAAATATTGAGCATCATGTTTTTATATATAATTGTCAATTATAGCAAGGTATATTCAAAATCAATGCATTATTAAATGGCATTTTTATAAAACGTAGGTCCTCATAATCTCCCCATTGACAATTTACACTCTGCACTCAGCTGCATGCATCAGCAATTCTCTCTTACATGAAGCAAGCACATAAACACAGCTTCTTGTGGCACATCATGCTGACATTCACATAATATACTTTGTGTACTCAAAGAACTATGGGTAAAAATTATCAATTAAAAAGAGACAAAACGTCGTTTACCTCAATTATTGCAAACATTTGTCAGTTTACCTTTAAGGCAAGACATGGTGGGATCATAAATCACTGGAACAAAAAAAAAATATTCCCACTAGAATGTAAAATGGCTCTTCAGTGATATAAAGACATGCCTCCAGGAGGAACAACACACAGCTACTGTACACGTCTCCCACACAGGAGAAACTGGAATTGATATAACATTTATGTGAATATGAATAGACTTATAAAAAAAGGTTTATAGCTCTAAAGAGTCCTTTGTCACTGGAGGTGCTCGTTTATCAATAGGGCAGCTACATTTGTGTTTATTGCTTACTGTAAAATCAAAACAATTCACAGTAGTGTATTTTGTTTTCTTCTTTTTAAAGGGTTATATTAGACTCATTTAAATGTGCTTAAAACTTAACAAGAATAACAACAGGGCAGCATTTGACACAATTTAACACAGGCAGCACTGACTTTAATCCCTGTCCAGGAGTTTTAGAAAAATAAATATAAATAAAATATGTAGGCCTATTTATGCCTGCAGTGAAAATGTTATTTATAAGTCTTCTGCAATGACTTTCCAAAAAATACCTCAACAATATTTTAAAACCTAATTTAGGTTTACAAGCCCTCCAACAAAACCAAGTAACTCTGAAATGTAGGTTTACCAGTGCAGCCTGATCTCACAGAAATATGTAAAACCACACCACATTACGTGTTGGTGGCATGTAATAAGTTCAAATTACATACCGGCAACACAGAAACAATGCCAATAGAAAAGTCAATTAGGATCCATTGTCGTGGTGGACAAACAAATTCCCAACACAGCCCTGTCTTAGACCCTGCCCTTATTCATTCACTTCCTTATTTACAATCACTCACCACAGATGACATTGACTTATAACAAAAGTAACCAATCAACATAATACACTTCAAAATAAAGGCACAATACATGTAAATATTATTCAGTTTACACCGCTGTTAATCTTCAAAAGCATTAAGAACTATTTTAATGGCTTTCACTACTTACATACTGTTTAATTGATATGTTCAGTATGTTAATCTCTCAGTTAACCATTTTTATTTCCCTTTTAAACTAATTTACTTTCAGTTAAATTGCATTACTGGCAAATGTATGTAGAAACCTACTGGTTTTAATCCCTTAGTTTAACACCAGGGCTACACTTGCTTACTGGGTCTATAGTTATCGGCATAGAGGAGGATGTGAGACACAAGCTGTGTCCAAAAATCACTTCCAAATTCATGTATTCCCTATTCCCTAGACAGTTCTTTCTATAATGAAAAGTGCAGTGAGATTTTAGCCTTACCACGCCAGACGCTCACCACACATCAGCTCAGTAGAGAGGGAGGGGATACATGTTTTTAGTGGTGGGGGAAACTGGAGCACCTGGAGAAAACCCACGCAGACATGGGGAGAACATGCAAACTCCACACAAAAGGCCCGGGACGACCAGGGTTCGAAGCACAACAGAAGTGTATGTTATTAGTAGGGTAGTATATGACAGAGGTGGGGGACTCGAGTCGCATGACTTGACTCAAGTTGCCAATTTGAAGACTCGAGACTTGCTTGACTTACATTGATAAACGACTCGACTTTACTTGGTATTCAAGACGTGAGCCTTGACTTTGACTTGAGACAGATAACTTAAAAGGACTTTACATTTTATTAATGTTATAGCTAGGCCGTATTCTTTGTTTTTCAAGGTATTGAGAAGTTACGTTTTGTTTTCGGAACACCTACGTGCTAAACGTGCCACCCTGCCAAGTTGCTAGGCAACCTTCCAGAGCGTGGCAGACCAACAGAGGCAAACATAGGAGCCGTCATGGAAGGGATTATGCCCAAAATAGTGAAATTAGGATTTAATGAGGTTGTAGTCGATGCTTCGTTGTAAAAAAAAGAACAGCAGTGTGCAAAGATTGCAATTCCAAAATTACGGACACGAGAACCACAACTTCCAACTTCATCCGTCATTTCAAGCAACGCCAACGAAGGTACGTGAATGTGTCTTTTAGCTAACATTAACGACAAATTTTTTGTATGACTTGACTTGTGACTTGCTTGACTTATAGCAGGGACTCGACTTGACTTGCTTGATTCTCTCCACAGTGACTTGAGACTTTTTTAAGTAAGTGCTGTAGTATAACTAGCACGAGACAAGTAATAATTGAGGTAAGTTTGGAGACATTACCTTATTTAATCATTAAATTAATACATATTTTTGTTGTATCTCTTTTCGGTGTAGTAATTTGTAGACGGCCCTAAGCACTCGTCTAACTGCAGGTAGCAGCAGCAGCAGAGAGCAGAAGAGAGCAGGCAAGTGTTCATAAACTTCTGGTGTACTTACAAACTTTCCAATCCATCGTTTTATGAGTACATAACCTATTTGTACTAGTGTAGACGTTTGATATCATTTCGGGCATTATTAGTGGGGTCATTTACGAGATACAAACGTGGGTCCATTAGCCTCTGCGCTAAGCTATTCAGCTGATAACGCTACTCTACGCTAACTCTCCCAATGTAAGACCCAGGTGAAAAAAGCTTCTGGGGGAGTGTTTGGCGCGAGGTCATGTGCAAAGGACCATAGGGTGAAATTACTCCGAACCATCACTTTAAGACTTGAGACTTGCTTGTGACTTGCACATGTGTGACTTACTCTGGTATATGATTAACCCAAAATAGATAAACCTTTGTGATAGCTACCTTAAAGAAAGGAACCCAAACACCTCATCGTTCCAGTCTAAAGTTAGGTATTGCAGTTTAGGCATAATATGGAGTGTTGGGGTGCTACACAAGCCAAACAGATCCCAGTGTTCATGAAAATGGCTGCTGTTTCTCAAGTATATCAAATGATGAAGAATTTGTAAAAAAACAACAACAACAAAAAAACATGAAGAAACACTAAATTAAAATAAACTACACACAGCTCAGTCTTGGCTGAGGGTGACTGCGCTCTTGGGGTAAATCACTTAATTAGCTGGATAGTAAATAAAAGAAAACAAAGTCTTGCATCAGGTTGAGCTTTGCGCTTTTGCAGATGAGGTAAGCAGCTTATCTGCCTTGCAATTAAAGGGATTTTCTTTTTCATGGGCCACTTTATTTAGAACAGTTAATAAGCAACTTTGGAGTGCCATCAGAGGAGTGATTTGGATTATTATAGAAATGGATGAAAAGTCATTCTATTAGGGTTGCAATGTAGCAATTACTTTAGTAGTGAGAAGGTGTGGATAATTCAGTGGGGTTTGATTTTCAAAGGTCCATTTCAAGTACTTCAGTGATTTAAATCATCAATCCATCTACTGCTCCCAAACCACACCACCCGCTCTAAATCAATATTAGTCTCATTCAACAAGTTAAAACCCATGTTAAAGGATTTAGTGGTTAATAGAACTGGTACCTCCTGACAGCTCCTCCTGTGCATTGGCTTGCAGCAGAAGGGCAAGGTATTTACACTAGCTGCAAAGCAACTGCCGTCCATTCCGCAAACAGCTTCACTGCCACACTGAAGCCCCAGTAATGAGCTGACAGGTGCAATGTTTACACTCAGATTGCCACTCAAGTTTGAGGGGCTGATTCTTGGTTTAGTCTCTTTTGACATTAATGATGCCAGCCAAAATGGCTCACCTTTCCATTGATTGTCACATATTCTTGATAGGATCCTCACAAACTTTGAATGTGATACACAAAATCCAAATTACGCTGCATATTTTTCAGTGTTTCTGAAGAACCTGTGTGGGGCAAAATTTTTACAGCTGTCTTTTCAGTGTAAATGTCAAAGTACTTTTAACAATCTTTTTTCCCATTAACTGAGACCTTTTAGATTTGCACTAATTCTTCTTCTGTTGGGTATGTACTCTCCCTAGTCCACAGAAAATGACAATAACACATTTGAGTGATGTCCAACACTATCCCCTAACAGCTGCATATAAAGGGTTCTGTGCTTGCCTTTTTATCTTTTCGGCGTTTTACGTTAACAGCAAAACAGGGGTTAGTAAACGTGTGTGCAGTTTAAGGGTGTTGTGTTACAAGACTGTCAAATGTGTGGTGATAAAAGCTTGGCATTATCATTACATTCTTACACATAATTGTGCAGAACTTTCTTTTGGTTTTCTAACATCTAAGAATTGCAAAAGTGCAATGATATTCTAAAAAGCGGTTAATTGATTCTTACAATGTAAAAAAGACCTTGACAGATTATTTCAATACAGTCATCAGTCTTTTTAACCATTACCATGGATAGGCTGAAATATTTTGGGCTTCCTTGAACAGAGTAGACATTAGGCTAAAGCACATTAACTGCTTTAAAAACATCTTCATTATCCATTGTGTTGCCTTTCTGAGGTCAGCTCAGACTATTGTTAACCCACAGAATGATATCACCTGAAAAGATTGCTTCTTAAAGGCACCTCAGCTGCCAGCCTCCACTTGCTTGTGTGCCACAAATTCTCAGCTCCTGGCTGGTGAGTGGGCTAATACTCCTCATTAGAGAGGTGACCTTTCCGGAAATTGCCGCTGTGCACTCCACACCACCCTCTGACACCTCAGTTACTGTTGCTAAAATCGAATACCCCAGCCATTCTCACAAGTCAGAGAAACACATTTCACAGATGCTTCTCTTGGCAGGCTTACCGAAAGGCGGAGCAGGGTTTGAGGAATGCACTGGACATGATGATTGTGCTCATGTGTTTGGAAAGAAAGTCCGGTAGGAGTGGTATACAGTAGACATGTTAATGTCTTGGGTTTACTCTGACAGTAGTCTTGTTTTGCCAGACCATCCACACACTGCGGAGCGGAGGAGGGTCTGGCTACTCCACATGGCATTCCGGTATGGGAGAAAAACATGCTCTGGTTTATTGGCATTTCTTTAAACCGATCACAATCATCATGGGTGGCGCTAAAATAGTCGTGCAAGAGAAAACTCGGATTGGAAGGATAGTCTGTCTAGCTGTCTCAATTTACCATGCAGAGATCTGAGGAGCAGTTTACCATAGTCCTCATAAATCCACCGGAGTTTAAAATTCCAACATAAAGAAAGCAGAAGGAAACGGAAAGTACATGCATCTGGTGGAATTTCCTGCGGCACCGGAGCAATCCCGGAAGTAGAACGTAGACTACCCTGACAGTGACAGAAAAAAAGCTTGGCCAATTTGTTTCAAATGACCACTTTTAGTTTTCCTATGCTGTTAATTGTTGCTTCAAATCATCAAATCCAAGTTGTTTGTACATGATTTGACAGGATATCTCAAAGACTTCAACCACAAAAAGAATCCATCGAACAAATCTGAAAGGTTTGGCATTGGGCCAATGAACAAGAGCATACTTTTTGTGTGGATTCAGGCACTTTTTGTTTAATATTTTAACTATTTTCTAATGAATTGCTGCTCTTCAAGGGAAGAAACTCTGGCAAGTATCCCGTAATTTCCTTTTAATATTGATGCAGATCTGGATACAGATAAAAAAATTCTATACCATTATGATAATTTTTTATAATTTCTATCAACATTTTTACGTTATAAAAATATTGCGGCCTGCTCACAATGAATGTTTTCTTCTGTGTTTGTTGTAATTTCAATTGAATTTGGTCGGGCTATTAGGCTATGGTCCAAGGAATTGCAGTCTTACATTCTTTTTAGTTATCTTTTCATTTACAATAGAAGTTGTATGAATCTGGTATGTTTAACATAACCTACATGTGCAACTCACCAAGGGTCTCATTTGTAAAACTGTGCGTAGGATCCTTACTAAAAGTGTACATACGCCCAAAAGCCCAAAATGGCGTACGCCAAAAAAAATTCATATTTATAAAACTGTGCGTAAGCAATGTTCCCTTTATAAATAACAGATTACCTACAAGTGTGCATACGTGAATCAGCCTCTTATCCCGCCCTGTACACACCAATTTTTTACAATAAATAGTCAATGCAAAGCACCTCATGAATGCTGATCAGTATATTAATGACCCTGGCAGTTCTTTCGTTACGCCGAATCATGATGACTGGCAGATAAAAAGCAAAAGAATTCTCAGACGCTGGTTAATTGCTGCAAATTGAATTATAATTTCGGCCTGTTCTTGCAGTGTAGGGAAACCTGATCTATAGACTACCTATATTAATAATACCATCCAAAACGGCAGGCATTTCGGCACTCGAGGACAGCTTTGATATACCAGACCTAGATTTAACAGAAGTATGTATTATATCCAAACATGCCTCAGTGATAAAAGTTGAAGATTATATATAATATTTACTTAGCTGTCTGCCATTTCCCTCTGGAAACAGCCGGTTTCCCCCAGAGTTGCGAGGACCTGTATTTGGACCGGGATGCCCTCTCTACTGGACCAAATTCAGTACATAGCTCCAAGAATTTAAATCGGCATATTAGCCAGTCATCGTCATGGTCCCTCTAGTCTCTTTCTCTCCTGATTTTTCCATTAGCGTAGTCCTCCTGCAGGGCCAGCAGTGCCATCATGACACACGGGGGTCACCGCAGAATTTAATATGTTTACATTAATTTGTGATTGTTAACACCAAGCCAAAATCACAGCATCAGCTGGTGGTATCCCCTAACCTGACTCCACCAGATGGATCGCTTCGCATTTGCTCGGCATATCCATCTGGGAACTTTCCGTTGGAGAACTTTTGGGAAGGGGCGAAAATACTGGTTAGCTGATTGGATAAACCATCTGTCTATCACCGATGTTGGTGATATACGGGCCAAATCAATCAATTAGATCCACGAAGCGTATGAAAATACAACCACAAGCCCGCCCCTGCTGCTGCAGGCAAAGCATAGCTCGTTAGCTCAGCATGCAAGCAACATGTCGGTAAAGGATATTGTGTGTTTGTGTAACGAGAATTTAGGAATAAAAGGCACCAAGGTTCCCGGTCCATATTCCAAAAGAAGGATCCAAGAGAAAAAAAGCATTAGCGAGTGGCTAACAGAATTGGGGCTACCGCTGTCTGAAAATACTGGTTAGCTGATTGGATAAACCATCTGTCTATCACCACCTAACCCACCTCAAAACCAACGCTGATTGGCCCGGTCGTTTGGCAAACGGCTCCAAATTTTCTCTATCTCAAGATGCCAGACTGATCTGCGAGTGGAAAACTGGAGCTCGCGAGATCAGGACGGTCTCACGAGTCTAGGTATCCCCCACCCCGAGATACAATTTGAAGACAAAAGTCTAATAGGCAAACACACTTTTCTTCATGCAGGTTTTGTCACAAACTGTATTAAAGTTCGGACCGATAACGAGGACATAAGTGTAACGATTGCGCGAGAGCTTAATGGCTGTATTTCCAGACTTTGACATTTGATGATATATGCACCATATTAAAGACAGATATTTAGTTAATTACACTGTGTTCTGCAGTTATCTAATGCTAGGGTATTTGATGCTATCCTATATTCCATGGAGTCGGGCCATCTCCTCCTGGCCTCCATAGCAGACAATGTGACGGTGAGACAGCGCCGATTAAACATTAAGAACAAATTTTTATTTAAGATTTGAGTTGGATTTTACAAGGTGTTTATGGAACAATAATCATTCAGTACAAGCGCAAATAACACTGCTGGATTTAATCCTTTATTATTCCCACATGTACTTTCTGCAGTCTGACTTCAGTTTACCACCTCACCATCTGCATCACCAATTCCCATTGTCTCCAAAATGTGCGTATGCATGGGTCAGAGTTTACGTGGAGGACCACATTCTCCCGTCAAGTTTGATTTTTATAAATCACAACCTTTGCGTGGGAAGTGGCGTAAAAACAGATTCTGATTGTACTTCTACTTAAGGTGAAGGGTTTTGTAGAGTGATGTTGTTTTAACAGTAAACACATACAGATGACAAATGACATCAATAAAATCCAGATTCATTGAGGTCCCCACAGAAATGTTGATACTGTGGATTCATTTATCATTGCCCAAGTATTTTCTCTGGAATGAAATCTGAAGACTGAACTGCATCTGTGACTACCGTAGAGAGTAACTGTAGTGGTATAAACAGACACGGTTGGGCAGAAGGTGTACAGGAGTGCAGTGCTTTTAGTACATGGCTTTTGAAGAGCAGAGTTTATCCTGCTTCATGCTAGAGAGAATCATAATGCATGTTGATTGTGAGAAAAATGAATTGAATTTCATATTGTTGCGTTGCAGTTGCCTGATCAAATTGTCTAGAAAATGCAAATAAATCGAGGAAAACATTTAGTTTTAAATCAATATGCTGAAGGCAGTGCAGCGGGACAGGTTGGAAACACTTCTTTTGAAAGTGGCATAAAATATAGGTTTCATAACAATATGCTGAAGGAGATGGTAGTTGCAGTACCTGGCAGCTTTCACAGCTTTCTCCATAATCACACAAGGCTCCCTGTTCCAGGTGGCATTTCTGGCAACACACCCTGCATTCCTGGAGGTGCCAAAACAAATTGACGTTAAGCACAATGTTAATCTTCATATTCTGTTCTGAGAAGTTTTACAAACCATATGAAGAAGTATAAGGGTTTGCTATTGGGTAATGTTCCAGTGAGATTATGCACAATTTGTAATGTGTTTTCCCAAGAATGTCCAGCAACACGAGCGATCAGTGCGCCTGCACAAGCCCCGGCAGTGCAGAACCCTTTTAGGCAACAAAAAGATCATGGTTTGGGTTAAAATAAGCTAAGAAGCTTTTATCAGGCTTTTCCAGGAAGTAATTTACAGCCATCAAAATGCACATTCTCAAACAGATAGCAGTAAGCAGGATATAGATTCAAAATAACAGAATGCTGAATTATTGTAAAAATGGGAGATTATTTGAAATGGTAACAGCCAGTCGAGTATGGAACAGTGTTCTAAAAGTGCCATAGATGATATTAGTGCTAAAGGAAACTCAGCTTCAATCTGTTATTCTAATATGATGTGGTGATGTGCCTCTGAAAAAGCACTGGAGCTGCATAATATATTTTCTTCTTTTTCCCTGCTATTCTAAAATGTAATCATGCAAAAGGCTTTTTAAAAAATATCCTTATGGAAACACAGGAAGTAACTAAAATATTCGCTAGAAGATTTGGTTACATAATTACTTAGCTTAAAACATTGCAGGGATAAGACCATAAATGACCTATTTCCATAAGCCTTTTTGGTAAGCTTAGGTTTTTATGTGTCTTCGTAAAGTAACATCTGAGTTCGTAAGCCATGGACACAAATAGTAACTTGGGTGGGTTTAATTCAATTCCAAATGATCAGAATTATCTTACATGAAAACTTACACATTTTTATGAAGCTGTGAAATATGTTACATGCACCCTTATACTGTGTCCATATCTCCAGGCCTTAATTAGTACTCATGAATATCACCAATAATTCCATCAGGCTAAACAGAGAGTGAAAAATGTGTTACAAGAATAGAAACAGCAGAGCTCAACCAATGTAGATTATCTTAGCTACCATTGACAGGGCTTAAATCTGCACTAATCAATATTCTTATACAGTATGAACAATGCATGAAATTATTACATGTCATATGAAAGATGTTGCTCATAGTGATGAACCCACAGAAGATTATCCCTCAAGTGTCTTAGAGCACAGATATACCATAACAACTTGGGGTGATGTTTCTCTGTACCCAATTGGCCAGAAAAATCAATGAATGCTGCACATGGAGTTCTACATTTGCTAATCTAGATACCAGATTACAGATGTCTTCTGTTATGAAGTTCTGTTATGTAAATTATATATTATATATTTCTTCACTCAGAGAATATTTTCTAGAAGCTAATTTGTAGTAACTGTATGCATTTTTTGCAGTTTCTAATACAGACGTGAGGGGCATCTCATGTAATCAATACTGCTGTACAAAATTTAACCACTTTGTTGTTACATTAATGACATTTAAGTGCTGACTGACGCTTGAAGGCAATGTTTTACTGGTTGAGAATTAGGATTTATTTCGTCATAGCTAAATAAAACAGTAACCAATCACAGTATGAACACAGCAAAGCTCGTCCCTGAGTGGAGGCTCATTCCTCTTTAATGTGTTCTATTCCAAGAAGGGCTCATGGGGTGAATGCCTCTCAGATGACCTCCCCCAGCTTTCCCCAGAATTTCTGCAAAAAAACACCCTGTGGTATTGCGACAGCGCTCGGAGCAGTCATATTGAAAAGTCATGTTCTGTCAGGTGCAACTTACAATATAATTAATAATAGTATGATGCTTTCTTTCTGTGGAGTATAGTGGCTTATAGCTTAAAGGAATATTTCACCGCTGGAAAGCTGAATATATCTTTAAATTGGGTCACTTATGTAGTAGAAATGTGAAAAAAAATTGAAATTGGTGCCTTCTAGGCCGAGAAAAGCCAGAAAATGTGTTTTGGTCTTATATGGATGAAAAACACCAAATCCCAGAATGCACCTGCTTCGTTGCTTTAAATCCACTCCCAAGCCACGCCTACCGCTTGACAGACCCGGACAGACCGACAGAGGCATTCAACTCAACTCAAGCGTGTTTTATTGTCATTTCAACCATATACACGGAACAACGTTTCATCGTGACTCAAGTGGTGTTACACATTTAACATATATAAAAACGACATTATATAAAAACAGGCTACATTTAGTACACACACTTTATAGGCTCCGTAAAGTTCAGCTAACGCATACTAGCATTAGCGCTTGGTGGGCTGTAAACACCGAGCATAAACACAGCCGTGAATTAGTGTGTAATGTAGAATGGTCGGCATTTAACAGTCACAAACTCCACCAGCAGTTAGCAGTTAAATGGATACAAATCACCACATTTCTACGCCACCTTGCGTGTTAACACAGCCCACAGCAGTTAGCAGTAGCTAGTTGGATTTTATTTCTACACCAGTCCACCTCCACGGCCGGGCGAGCAGCCTGGTAGCTGGATAGTCCCGGTTCGGTACACTGTTGTTCAGGCATGTTTCCACAACAACAAAAACACAGCAGTCACTGAACTCACGTTCGGAGTTTCGTTGAAGGAGGATGTAGTCCAGCTTGTTGTTTAATGAGCAGACACTTGCAAGCAGGATGGCTGAGACAGGTGGACAGCTAGCGTTAGCTTTCCACCTAGCTGATGAGGATGTCCCCTAGCCGGCTAGCGGCATTGAGCGACACCGCTGGTCTCCGTGCGAGTGCGGCTCACGTAGTGTGCCGAGTATTCCGTCTGTAATAACGTTTCTCCATATATTCTCCCGATCTGTACCGATGTATCCCGGGGTACACACGTCCGGTAGTTTGAATGCAGATAATTGTTGTAAATGTTTTCTGCTGAAAACCGAGAGCCTGTTTAGCGAAGATTCAAGATGGCTGACAGTCGTTTTTTCTCGGAATACCTCGGCCAGACTCGGCAGTCCAACCCCTGTGGGCGTGTTGAAAACATACGGAAGTAGATCCTACTACTGGCTGTAGTCCTTTGCCTCTGGCCCAAAAATCTTCCGATGACGCAAAAATCGTCATTTTACGTCATCGGAAGATTTTTTCCAGGCCCCAAATGCAGAAATCTCTCGTCTCAGGGGGACATGAGGGAGGGAGGCACGGTCATTCAGAAATACTATCGGGTTTCTACTGATACAAAGCTGAATGCTAAATCGGTGAAGTATCCCTTTAATTCCTGTTCAGTATGAGATGTATTTAAGGGGCAACAATCATTTACACTGTGCATCATATGCAGTGGAGCACACCAAGGAAATAACTTTCACCCTAGCTGTACATAAAGCATATGGGATGTAGCAAACACATAATAGACTTCTTACAGTGGGATGCAAGCTTACTCAGATACCTACAAAATGGAATTTCCTGGAGTCTGATACCCTGATAGACACACTGTTGGAAACGTTTGCAGGTATATATGCTACAGTAAACCATTCATGGAGAAAGTTCATCCAATCTGGTATAGCATGCATGGCATTGTTGTGGCACACATGGTTTGTTTTTATCATTGTATTGAGAAGGTAGATGGAGCTTCGCAGAGTGTAATGAAACTCCCACTGTACCCCTCATCCCAGGCAGCCTGGTCTCACAGAATTCCGTGAAATGATCACAAACTGTTAACACCGCATTAGAAAATAATGCCAATGTAAAGTCAATGAGAAGATGACGTAGCATTAGGAGCGACTTTGGTAGCGAGTAGTATGAAAGCCCGAAAATCCGCGTAGGGAGGTTGGTTGGGGTGGTAGCTGGGTCAAACACAGGACTTTCACCCAGGAGACCGGGGATCGTGTCCTGCATGTCACGTTTTTTTCGTCCCGTTCTTCTTTTCCTAAAACGAACCATCCTGTTGTTGTCGTAGATTGTTGTAGAAAATATACTGTATGTACTTCACTGAAACATGGGAGTAGAAGAGGAGTTGCTTATGTTGCACAATGTACTCATAGATTCAATATAGAACTGGCAGTGCAGACGAGGAGGAGACAAGAGGAGGCTATACAGTCCCACGGTGCTACAGTATTGTTGGAAAGTTACAACCAGGACCAGAGAAACTATTGCAGAAGAAGGAGGTGTTAGAACGTTTAAATGTCTGTCATTAATTGTAGAGTATGTTTTCATTGATTTTCTGTTGATTATTTTTGCTAAATAATTGAGTTAACATCTGGTCTATTACTTTAAATGTCTGCATTTTTAGCTTGATAACTTAAACTATGCGTCATTTATCATTTATCAATTATGTCAGTATATGTGCTGTAAATATTCATGGGCGGACCCTAAAGATTCAATCAAATAACTCAATAACTTTGAAGTTGCTAAATCACCATTTCAAACACTAAAACGAAGGTGGGTGGTAAATGCTCAATGCTAACTGACACATTATAAATCCCTTTATACAGTATACTAAGATGGATCACATCCCTATTTAAGATATCTGTTAATTATTTGAAAGTTACCGCAGGTCTAACATCTTACCAGAATGCCCATTGCATTTAGGCAAACTTCACTCTTTCTTTACAGTAAAATTTTATTGGCCTTATGATTATCTTTGCCATAGTAAAAAGATAAATTAAAAAATTAAAAACTAAATAACCTTGTTAGCTTTTTCCACAGCAGCATGCATATAGCAGCTGAGGCCGTGGCTGTTTCTATGGTTACCACATGTGAAGATCCGGGTTGTCTTTCTCCTTAACTGAGATGCAGTGAAAACACTCTTTAGACAGCACCTCAGATACAAAGTTTCCTGTATCAATGCAGTGTGTGTGTGTGTGTGTGTGTGTGTGTGTGTGTGTTTGTGTGTGTGTCTAATTGCACAATATATTGTTTGTTTGGTAACAGAGATACACGACTCGCCTAATTGCCGAGTAGAGAAGAGGTGGTATTAGAAGTCTTTCATGGGCAAGATTCTTATTTACTGTATTTCCTCACTTCCAACTTCATATCCTATTTTTTGAACCAATATAATAAACTCTTATTGTAGCAAAAAGCACAACTTAAATGGGCATTAAGTCATCTGTGACCCTTTTTATTGGTCTCTTTGGCAGCCAGCAGGATTTACCATATCAATATGACTTATGTCCTCCTACACAATTCTCTAACATGGCAGCCTATATTAAAGAGTGAGGCTTTCAAATCCTTGTAAATGTAATGAGCAATTAAAATATATGTGTGTGTGTGTGTGTGTGTGTGTGTGTGTGTGTGTGTGTGTGTGTGTGTGTGTGTGTGTGTGTGTGTGTGTGTGTGTGTGCGTGCGTGCAGTGTTGATTGGGGGGTGGAAGTGCCTTAAAATCCCACTGGGCACAGACTTTATCCCTTTTTTTGAAGGCCAGAAATCTGCGCAGCTGGTAATCGTTTAGTCATTGATCAACAACCACATTAACAACATTCCCTTCAACATATATTACGGACATTTGGTGCAATGGGGCAGTAAAACCGTAATTATCGCTACTTAACGGAGTTTCCACTTGTCTGAAAGGGGACTTTTACCGGTGACAAAGCTTGCAAATTAAAAAACCTCAGTGAGGTTATGTTCTCTAGAAAATGAAGATCTTACATGCAAGCTCACACTTAGTGGAGAGTTGGTGAACTAGGGGGTGTTGCTTTATGTGAACGGCATATAATATTCTTATCCTCAGAAGTGTGTGGCAAAATGTTGTGAATTCAGCCTGTCAACACCTTGCTTTTTTCCACCCTTCTGAACTCTGAGGTCATGAGGATGGAGATGATGATGGTTTTGATATATTGAGTCTATTTTTAATATTTTCTGTATTTAGCTGTCAGCTATTGTCCGTAACATTTATGATGAAAATGGTACATGGCAGCTGTAACATTTAACATCATGTCTGTCGTGTGTAAAGGATTGAACATTTTTTAATACCTATGTATGTATCTCAATGCCTGCTTCAGTTGCATGAAGAAATCCACTGATCTAGCCATGCTTTTCTGTAAAACCCCCTTGCTATGAGTCTGGCTAGATTCCCTTAGCTGTCTGTGTGTAATAGCTCAGGCTCAAATAGGGGCAATATATGCATGCCTCTGAAACAATCAGTCTTGTTTATCCAGAGCCCTTGAACCTCTAGGATCAGAAAGTTTCTACAATGAATTCTGATTTGCTAAATCCCTGTCCAATTTATTGCCTCAACTCTGCACAAACATCAAAACAAACTCTCTCCCTTTTTGTGCCACCAGCTGTTAGATTTGGGCAAAAATAACAGAAAGAGAGAGTTGGATGATAGAGACATGAAGGATTTACAATTTGTTTATTAATGTCTCTTTCCTTCTCACCCTGCCTCCCTCCTCCTCATTTCCTCTTTCCTGAAACATATTTGCATCTGCACTGCAGTGCTTGCTAACTGAGAGGGAACAGTAAAATTTCGATAGAGATCTTGCAGGGTGCCGTTGCAGGTGGATTCATTTGAAAGTTTTTGTGTCTCCTGCCACACTCCAGAGTTATATTTGGTGTTAGTGAAATTCTGTTTCCTGAATGTCTAAGAAGTTGTTTTAAGGAGACGGAGCAGTGTGGGTCGAGAGCACGAATGCATCATTTGTATCTCAGGTGCTCATTGAAGTACACTTGCTTGGCTTGAGTCACAGCTTTGCCCAAATGGTAAAGTATCAGTTTATGGTGTTCAGCCTTGGTAAAAGTAGATGGAAAATGGAATTAAAAGAGTCAGATTTAGTACTCGGGAAGAAATTAATTGCTCAAATCCACAATTGCTGTTTGGACATCTGCTTACTTGTTATTGTCTCTTATTAAAATGATAAAGAATTAGTAATGCAAATCTGTATCCTTTTGGGTTTGGGGTGCAATGCAAAAATAGACATCCACGCATTGGTAATAATGTTTCAGATGTGCATTGGTTGTAATGTTACGTATTAAAGGCGCAATATGTAATATATTGACTGTATTTAATCAGAAAATGACCACAATGTGTCATCAGATATTAAGGAAACATGCTACTGTAAGTTGAACTACTATGTTTCAACAATGCTAAAGCCAGTATTTTCTCCTTTTGAAATTTCCATTCCGTGATGGAATATCTGTTTGTGTTTTGGCCTGTGTGTTGTTATTGACCTATGCCTATTTTGACAGCTGGGCCGGGTTGCCAGATATACCTGTAAAAACGCAAACCCAGCGCGCTACAGCTGTAGTACAGCCATGGAAGCAGCAAACAAACGAACGGGATCAATGGAGATAGATTCATTCTAGCCGCCCTAAAAAACAAAACTTGCCATCTTTCCAAACGGTTGCATAACCAGAGACCAGGAAAAAACACGGGTAAATATTGGAGATGCATTTAAAAGATGGAGACAGCTTAGAGCCTAAAAGGACACCAAGTTGACTTATTTCCTCCTTAACAGGTAAGCGTTGAGCTTCATCATTGAGATCCTGACTGGTGTTAACACCGCCATGCTAACACACGCAAACTGCTAACGTAGGATCCATGACATATGCCAGAAACCGCAAGTTTGACTTCCTCATAATAGAAACATGTAATTTAACTTTGGCAAAACACCCTTCCTGAATTGTTGGATTGGAACACAGTGTTCTCTACAGGTCACTTTGTAATGTATGTAACATTGTTATATTATTATTATTATTATTATTATTATTATTATTATTATTATATAAGTATTATGCCCACTTTCTTACAAACTGGCAAGCAACCATAATGTGAAATGTACTGAGTCTTCCAGTGCCTCAAATAATTAATTTCAAAATACTTTTGCTGGTTTATAAATCCCTAAATGGTTTAGGGCCAAAATACATGTCTGATCTGCTGCTACACTATGAACCACCCAGACCTCTCAGGTCATCTGGGACAGCTCTGCTTTATGTCCCCAGAGTCAGAACTAAACAGGGAGAAGCAGCGTTCAGTTTTTATGCTTCACAAATCTGGAACAAACTCCCAGAAAACTGCAGGTCTGCCCCAACTCTGTTCTTTTAAATCAAAGCTGAAGAACTTTCTTTTTTATGTTACCTTTCTTTAAATAATTGTTAATTTCTTATACTGTAGTTGCATTGTTGAAACTGTATGACAATCTATATAAGCATATAAAGATAATTAAAAAGTATACCGGTGGGACCGGCCCGTTCTGGGAACAGCAAGGATTGCGGGTGGATTACGTGTATAGAGCAACGGCTTATACATTGTCCCATACTAGCAGCCTAAAATCTCGTATTTGATCTGCTTTTATATTTTTAACAGTTTTTAACTGCTCTATAATGTTTAATTTCTTATACTGCACTGTAACTTTTATTCTCGTATTTTATCCGTTTTTCATTTTTTTTATCTTTTTTATGTAAAGCACTTTGAATTGCACTGTTGCTGAAATGTGCTATACAAATAAAACTGCCTTGCCCTGCCTACACTGCCGAAATTGTTCCCCCGCTTCTGTTCAGCGGGCGATGCCGAAAAACAGTAACTGTGCCTTGGGTACAGATGACTGTGAGGTCGCGGTCTGTTTAGCGGTGGTTGCAGTGACGTTAAGTCAAGGAAAGGTGGCTGTCAGTCGGGCACAAAGCTCTGCAAGGTCGCGGTCTTTTTAGTGGTCGTTGTACTTACGGTTAGTCAATAAAAGATGATTTTCAACCGGGTACAGAGCTCAGCGAGAGCATGGGCTTTTATGATGTCAACATAGCAGCATCTAGCAACTCTGCTGCGCTGTGGAGTAATGTCTGGCAATGTGAGACTAGCATCAAGCTAACATTGACATTGTGTGACGTTGGGTTTAGCGTTCTCAACCTGGCAAATCTCGTGAACTTCGACGCTGTGGAGGAGGGTCCGGGGGGAAACAACTCTTTTCAGTATTTGGAAATTGGACTGCAGTAACCATTTTAAACGCTAGCTGTCAGTTTTACATATTGGATCTTTAAATGTCTCATATAACATAAATCAAAGGAATAATATCCACAGTGCAGCCACAGCAAGAAGTGTATCTACCCATGCCTATCAATGACTGTGGCAAATGTGGAACAGAATGGCTGATTTTTAACTTTTACATATTTGTTTATTTAAAAATAAACTAACAAAACACTAAAATGCTTGAGGAGCTACGTATATTTGTGACGTGGCTATAGCACCCCATAGCACCAGTGTAGCGCCGTGCCTGTCAGCATGCTAACATGCTCACCAAAAAGACTATAATACTGTAGAAGTTTACGCAGGTATAATGTTTACCATGATCCTCATCTTAGTTTAGCATGTTAGCAAAAAGTACAGCTGAGGATGATGGGAATGTCATTAGTTTTGTCGGTATTTAATCATTAACAAAAGTGTTGGTTAAGGGATCACAAAAGTTATTACAAGTCATCCTCAAGGGGAACATGAATGTCTGTATCAAATTTCATGGCAATCCATCCAGTATTTATAGTAACATACTTCCCTGAAAAGTCAATACTTTGACCTGGTGGTGGCGCTAGAGGAAAGGACAGGGAATCATCAAAGTCATTAGGATTCATCCATTGAACACATTTTTTGGCAATCCATCTAATAGATGTAATGAAATTTCAGTCTGCACAAAAGTGGTGGACAGACTGACCAACCAAACAACCAATCAACCAACCAACCAACCATCAGATCAACATTTCCATCTCTAAAGCCATGCCCGTAGCATAGCTTAAAAAAGACCTTGTGTACTTTCAGTCATAGGATTAAGATTAAAATGTTAATATTTAGCACACAGGCTGTGATGTAAACACTACTAATGCGCTCTTTAACTTTTAATAAGCCCTGCGAGAACTTTCTAACAAGCTTCAATTCTGGTGCTTGGTTTGATCTTTTGCCAGACGTGCGCGTCACATGTTTTGGATGGGATCCAACAGCCTTTGTGATCTGGATATGGTGATGGAATATAGACTAGAAAATTCAGGAGATCTAATTTTTCCTCTGATCACAATTTCAGTGTTCAGACATTTTTGCATATTTCTATTTTTTTTTTCTTCCATTTCACCAATGTGGTCTAGAGACAACATTTGACACCCTAATAGACTAGATAACACTGAAGAAAATATGCAGCTAAGAGGAGAAAGTCTGGCTGTGAAGCGATACACTGCATATCAGTCTATACAAACCTCTCAGATTACGCTTTTTAATCACATATCCACACCAGCAGGGCATTAGGTGGTGGATCTCATTGCAATGACGAAGCATTACATTAGGACTTCGGTTGCGTGGGATATTCCATCACTGAATTTTTCCGTGGCTGTCTAGAGGCTCTCTCTGCTGCCGATTATCATAACAGCTTGAGGGTAGATGACCCGCCAGATGTTTGTAATCTCACACCGAGAAGCTTGTAACCAGGGTTGCAATCAGATAAGGGAACATATAAGGGATTATAAATGGTGACAGTTGGGAAAAGGCTATAGATTACCCCATAATCGCTGATAAATGGCAAATGTCCTCTTTCAACCCCATTAGAGGGCTTCTCGATGTATACACCAACCCAATATTTGACATATATGCCTGTTCATTTTTCAGTGTATCTAAAAAATACACACCTCATGATTATGTTGGTGCAGCTGTGAATAAAGTGAGTGAATTTAGAGCTTGCACACAAGGCACAAGCTCATTTCTTCTTGCTAGTTTGTAAGGCCCCATTGAGAGTGTATGGTTGTGTGGGCAGGTTAATGATATCAGCTTGAGAGTAGTTTTTAATCACGAACAGACTAATGAGATAGGTTGGGCTGGAGTTACTCCAGCAACAAACAGCATCTCAAATCGCTCCCTTTCCTGCCTCCCTCCATTTCTCTCTTTCTCTATTTTTCTTTCTGGTTTTTTCACTGTCTAAACCCAAGAATGAAGAGATTTAGGAGAACCTGAGCGATGAATGAGTACACAATGGTGTGGATTAAAAGGAATCAGTCATATTTACAGAAGTGAACAGCAGGACATATTCACCCTGTGGCGAGGCACCAGCAGGTTGTTGACAGTGGAGGAGCAGTATTGTGAGCCAATCCTGGTGGAAAAGTGGAAAACAATTACAAACAATGTCCTGACTGCTTTTGACAGGAAGCAGTCTTTTTTTATTTACATATCCTAGACATGCATAAATAAATATTAATGATGGTATTAACAGGATTTAAGAGTGAAAAAAACTAATAAAGTTAAACTCTGGTCAAATGGCTTTTAAAGGGAACATCGTCATTTATTAATAGTAAATCAACATCAGAAAATAGATCCATTTATGCTTTTACTGTTTTGCGACTCTACAGCCCTGCAGTGCTGGAGGGAACCAAAGCTCCTTTTTTTACTGAAACATGTTTCACTCCATTAGAGAGTGAAAATTGGAGCCATGGAAGTGTTAAGAATTGGACATAAGTCCCCCTAGGCCCCTGAGGTACATCAAGAAATGTTGGTTTGCCAAGCTCACCCAGTTAAGAGCATGTTCTGTCTGTGCAGATGGCTTTGCAGTCGAGAGTACATTAATGCAACATGTTACTCTATGCTGAGTCCTGTGGTTATATTTCATCCTGTAACTTATGGGTTTGGATGGTTGCTGCTCCTGATGAAAAGGCTCACACTTTCCAATCCTGTAGTCCGATTTAAAGAGATAATCAATGATATTTTCATATAAATAAATTATAAATAAATAAATACTTTTTGCTACTACTGACTGAGATAGCGATTGCTTATTGGTTTAGGAGTGCTGTAGCATATGCTTTTTTAAACATCCAGTGATAATAGTCAGGAGCAGACTAGTTTACTGGAAATAGCGACACCAAAAATAATTAGAAGAACTGGGTTATCAACATTAGCAACAACGTGGCTGATTTATTTGTTCTCTGTTCACTTCATATTATTTTCTTTCTCAATAAAGGAGGTATATTTTGTTTATTCACTGGTATAAATATGCACTTTTTGACTGTGGTGACAGTCCAATGTAAAATTTGGGGAAATCGACATATCCATCATGTGTAGAGAAGACAACCACAAGGTGATTATTCCTCCATTTGAAAGATTGACTTCTTGTTTCTATCACTTCATACATGCTCCTATTTGTTTTAATGTCTATCATAATTCAAAAGGTAGTTTTGTATCTTCATTAGCATATTGTTCTTCTAGCTGCTTCATATTGTATGGCTTCTTTCCATCTTCCTTGGTTCGGTTTTCAACTGGTTTGATTCGCTGTGGCTAAAAAATAAAGAAATGTATAGCCACCCTTAAATTGCAAACTCAATATAAAGTATGGGACTGATATGGTCAACAGGAAGTGGAGATTTAAAGGATGCAGGGATGCAAACTTTGGCTCCTGTGCAAGGTACAATTACCCTCACTGCTGTGGAGACATGCACCATCACAGATTTATATATTAATTCCTTGACCAGATGAGGAAAGGAGCACCTGCAACAACAGAAAATAGAAGGAAAAACACTACTGGCTACACTGTTTGAATGAATATTATTATTATCATTTCCAGTGCACCCTCTTAACCCTAACAATGACCATTTGACACCAAATATATTACATAAGGACATTCATAAAAAAAGGAAACATTATGAATTCAAAACTGAAAACATGATTTGACAGATTATCACTTTATATTCATCCTGGTTGATTTGTGTTTGTGTGTTACATCACAGCGGATTAGAAGCTCAGAGTGCTGGTGGGTGATTTTTCAGTAGGCGTCCTGCTCTCGGATTGTGGACATTTGGTTTGGAGCAGATTAGTCTCTGCTTGTGCTGTTGGCCTTGTGAGAATAACCGCACATCAGCACAGATCACCGCACAAACTGGTGTGTGTGTGTGTGTGTGTGTGTGAGGGATGGACCACCGGGAAAAGAGAGAATGAGAGAGAGAGAGAGAGAAAGAGACAGAGAGACAGAGGGAGGGAACGTGTATATGTGTAGCTTTATTCTTTTTAATCATATTAAGTTGGATCATTAGATGGACCCATTTACATAGTGCTTTCATGAGGTGTACGGGACCAAATCCTATTGGATATGGGCCTAATCTACTGGAAAAGCTCTGCAGCATCCAGGCACAGCTTTGGTGGGGACTCTGTGTCCCTCGGTGCAGGCCTATGTATGAACATACGTGCAGCATTAATTTGGCTGAATTAGGATTGAGAACAAATTGCCACTCTACATTCCCAAATCCAGGAGTGATTGAGAAATAATGAGCAGCTCAGCCCACATAAATGGTTCACAAGATTATCCCCCTCTGAATTATACAGCTCACCCCTTTCCTGGCCAGGAAGTCAGATAGATCCATAACATACAGACTTATCGTGGACATAACAAGCCTAGATAAAGGTCCTCCGTATTGATGTCAATCTCACCATAATTATTCCGCTCTATTATAAATCTTGTGCAAGTTTTCCAAGATTGTGTCCAATGGATCATCTGCATCATTTTCAGAGTGGTACACATGTTGTGATAGCCCCATACACTTTGACCTGCCCTGGATGGTGACATCCTCTTTCTCAGTCCACTTCCATCTAAACATGCTCAAAGATTATCCTTTAGCAGCATTTCATGCTATGATAGCACTAATGGCAGAGAGTCATGATCCTCATGGTTTGAAAGAGAATCAGGATGAAGGTCTTGCTGAAATGACCTTTAGAGTGGGCTCTGCAGGCTAAAGCCAATACAGTCACAATTCTAGAGTTGGCTTAAGAGAGCACTAACATTGGTGATGGTCAGTAGAATTAAAGATTTTGGCCCCCTATATTCATAATGAGTGAACCACTCACATGGTGTATGAAATAATATAAAGCGAGTAGCCCAAATCATGCAGTCTGATTGGTTCATATACAGTAGCTGTGATATAATAACCATACAGTATACTACGTCTATGACGTTTAATTTAGTTTGCACAATAAGTATCACTCTGTGTCTGAGAATTTAACTAACTAATTAACTAACTAATTTAATCTAACTAACTGATAGGTGGTGCCACAGAGGGAAGCGGTTCATCTGCACACAGAGGTCCGTGACACAGAGCTGGTTTAAAAAACGTAACCTGGGCTGCATTACATGGCAACCTGTGCAGGGAGCCAGCCATCCCAGAAGGGCCTTTTTTTATTGTAAAACATGATTATATGTTAAAAGTGCCCTGCCATACAAAACCGTTTTTACTTGCATTTTTTGAAATATGTTAGGTCCATATGTGTTTGTGTTATGTCGTGAATGTGAAAATAAACTGCTACCTCCTCTGTCAGCTCTAGCCACTGAAAAGAAATAAGCAGAGAAATCAGGCCAATTACAAAAGCTGGTCAGTCTGACATCATATTGCCTGAGCTCATTACTAGCTCGCCCAGTTGGGCTGGGTAAAGGATTTTGACAGCCAGGCTCTCATTGGTTAGCTGTTAGCCAATCAGATTCAAACAGCTTAGCTTGTTGAATATTAATGAGAACTGGCAGAAATCGAGCTGAGTCTTCCTGTAGGCTTTCTATACCACGCTAGAATGGCTTGAAACAAGGTAACCAACCCTGCGCCACTGCAGGACTGCCAACATGGGGCGAACGCTCCCACTGGGTGAGCTAGAGGCCACCCTGCATTGTATGAAAATACACTTTCCCAATGTGTGAACTAACTGAAATTGATGTGCACTTCCCCTTGTATTTTAAATTACTTTAATTTATTTCATTTTCTCCTTTCCATTGATATAATTCTGTTCAGATATGATACTGATATACTCTTATGTAAGAATACTGATGTTGATTGATTGATGATTGTCTGTTTAAAGTACTTTTTCAATAAAGTAAAAAGAAAATTGTCACAGCAGACATTTTGAGGTGTTACTAATAACACTAAGGATGGCTCCTTCTATTCAAATGTCCAAGTAAGAAGTGACTGTTGTTTAAATAACAGGCTTAAGAGCAGACAGCATACCCACAACTGTGTACTATTTGAATTCAAATGTCAAAGAGAAATTTTAGAACTCACAGTACCGGATTGTTTATTTATTTATTATTTGACTCGTCTTGCAGTTTGAATGGCTGACACCGTTCGTTAAAAACACTTAACTTGTAGATGATAATTATACTTTTAAAACTGTTCCGAAACTCTGCAAATGTTTAACAGCCTCCAAACACATCAAACACTTTTTTTGAGTGGCTGATCCTTATATATATTACACTGTAATAATTACAGTATTCAAAGAGATTTTCAAAGCATGAATCATAGAATGTGATGTGTGCTGGTGAAGAAAGGTGAGCAGAGAGGAGAAAGAAGAAGAGAGGTAGAAAGATAGAGAGCGAATTGGAGTGAGATTTGATAGAAAGTGAGCGTAATAGCTTCAGAGCGTTTAGTATGCAGAATAGAGGAATAACACTTTTAGCCCTTCTGTCGAAGTCTGGGACTCTGCAGTGAGCGGTCTAAACTTTCTCATATAAGCCTTCGCCTCGAGCCATAAACTCAAATATTTCAGTCACATTCACTGAAGCTAAGGAAAAAATGCCTTATTACTTATGATCAAAGGTTGGTGTTTTCTGGAGGAGACATGGAGCGTCTGCTAGAATTAACATAAGGAGTTGAAGGCGGGTCATTTTGAGTGAATAGAGAGACATCCAGAAACAGTCAGGGATTTGTTTTCCCTGCTTTTAAGCCCCATTTCTTTGAAGACTATTTATATACATAAAC
Organism: Perca fluviatilis; assembly: GCF_010015445.1. Classification (NCBI taxonomy): domain Eukaryota; kingdom Metazoa; phylum Chordata; class Actinopteri; order Perciformes; family Percidae; genus Perca; species Perca fluviatilis. The sequence continues at coordinate 29,850,476 of NC_053117.1, forward strand.
AGAGCTACATGAAATGTAAATATGAGTATCAGGAACAAATAGTTTAATCTCTTTGTCCTGGTGAAGTCACATGAGCAAAGAAAAAAGCCTGCTTGACCTTTATTTCTTCAAATCTTTCCAGTAAATTCCTAGATATACATTATTTTTGCTGCACTCAGTGTTGTCTTTTGCGGGCCTTGTGACAATACAATATAAACTTCCTCAGAAATATAAACTCATGAAAGATACTTGTCCTCTGCTGGTAACGTATTATGGAAAGAATGGTGACCATATTAGAATATGTTGAGATGTCATGAAAAGTAGGCCTTTGGAACTCCAAAATGGCCAATTTTACACAATTAAATGATGATGCTATTAAAAATATAATCATATGAATAAATACAGAGAAATTATTAATTCAACAAACAAAATATTAAGTGATTTCATAGATTAGTTAGTCAACACAGACAAAACTAAACTCAAATATAGGAGGTCAAATATGAGGGTCAAATCCTCTTGCAATGTCAAGAGGGTTATGGTTGTTGAAGTATGCAAGGGTTAAAGTGGGAAATTAGATATTCTGTTGATTTAGTGTTTAGGTGTGTGTGTGTGTGTGTGTGTGTGTGTGTATGTGTGTGTGTGTGTGTGTGTGTGTGTGTGTGTGTGTGTGTGTGTGTGTGTGTGTGTGTGTGTGTGTGTGTTTCAGTCTGCCAGTTTCCGTGGTTATGTGTTTAAGAGTGAAGAGTAAGAGAGTGTAAGGATAGGGCAGGAAAAGATATCAAAATACAATAAATTATTAATAATAGTTACAATGATGAAATAGTTAAACCGAGGCAGCAAAGCAGGATTGGAGCATCACTGGAATAACATCACTCAAGCTGATCAGCTGCATAAGACCAGCCACCAACAACATTGTGATTATAGTTTGCCTTTTTTCCTGTTAGCATGGCCCCTGTTCTAGAACCATCTTTGCGACACTCCCTTTACATTACTGAGTTGTGCCTGATATTTGTCCTGCTTTGGGCTGCCAGGAGGGAAGGCTGTCCTCCCCCCCCAAAAAAATACCGACATGAGTCATTTCAGCAAACCTAACCTGAACCAAGTTTTATTATTGTAACCATGACAACGAAGGTGCCATGACATAGTAGTAATTTTAATCCAAACCATACTCTTTTCCTAACCCTTACCAAATCTAAACCTAACCAAATCTCAACCATAGCATTGTCACGTTATAAAGCAGTGATTTGTAAAAGTTTGGAAAGGTACAGACGAATTATGTTGTATGCGTCACCAATCTCCACCCCCTCACCCTTCAGCCTATCACATGCCCCGAGCTTGTTAGCTTGCTTGTGTTAAATTGAACAACCAAAGACACTACTCTTTCTGCCCTTGTTAGAGTGAAGATAATAAATAAATAAATAACATTTGAGCTGAGCGTTATAGTATTATTGAATTATTTCATCATGGTTCATTTTTTCTGTAGGCTTTTTATGTAATTATTTCATAATATTTTATTTATGCATTTAATATTTGCTATTTTGGAGTTTCAGCAGCTGGGCTGTGCAGTCTGGAAGTATACCTAAATAGTTATTGAGCAAATTCCAGTGAAAAGCTTGCAACTGCTCTAGCTGGGTCACATCTCCTTGACGTCAGTCAGTGTTACTCGGCCTGCTTCAGAAGTGGCAGTTATAACACCTGCCTCACCCCTGCTAAAAAAGCTTAGGGTTTTTAATAGTTTTTTGAAGCTGTTTTGAGTTTGATGGAGAGCTTTAGTGTGTCATGAGGTCTATCATTTTTATAAAAATTGTATGGGAAAACAGTTTTTCTTCAATTTCCTGGCATTAAAATTGTTTAGTTTGATAAGAATGAATAATGGGTTCTTTTATCCCAAAATATCCACATCCATTTTTTAGATAGACCTGATATTGTATAACAAATGGCTTGGTGAATGTTAAAAGCTAGATTAATGTCAACTGAAGAGCACAGAATAAAATTTTGCTGTACTGATTATTTTCCTTTATGATAGTTTCTTCCATACCATGCATTTTTTTAATCCCTGCCAACATGCTCATCCATGTTGCATCTGGACCCTAACTGCAGATGTGCCCAATAGCTTCATTTCCCTTCATCAGTGCAAAAGGAGGGTAAAACTGATACTGATATACACTCTGACTGACGGGTGGGTTTCAGTCTGATGAGAAAGTTCTTGACGTCCAGCAGGCGCCTGCAGGCTCAGGTCATCCTGTTTCTAGGCACTGTTAAATGGAGCTGTGGCCTCACCATATCACTGCTGTCAGACCCCACAGCCTCCGCAGACAACTTTGGGGCCTTGTAAAGAGGCTAGGGCTGATGGGTTTTTAGTCTCCTTTGGCGTTCAGCTAGAAGAAAATGGGAATGATGGTTGGTGTGTGTTAGTATGTGTGTGGCAGCAAGACACAGTTTTCAACTTTGAAGGTCCTGAAATAAAAACACACACACACATACAGTATATATCTATATATACAGTAAAGGCCAAAAGTTTGGACACACCTTCTCATTCAATGCGTTTCCTTTATTTTCATGACTATTTACATTGTAGATTCTCACTGAAGGCATCAAAACTATGAATGAACACGTGGAATTATGTACTTAACAAAAAAGTGTGAAATAACTGAAAACATGTCTTATATTCTAGTTTCTTCAAAGTAGCCACCCTTTGCTCTGATTACTGCTTTGCACACTCTTGGCATTTTCTTGATGAGCTTCAAGAGGTAGTCACCTGAAATGGTTTTCCAATAGTCTTGAAGGAGTTCCCAGTGATGCTTAAAACTTGTTGGCCTCTTTGACTTCACTCTGCGGTCCAGCTCACCCCAAACCATCTCGATTGGGTTCAGGTCCGGTGACTGTGGAGGCCAGGTCATCTGGCGCAGCACTCCATCACTCTCCTTCTTGGTCAAATAGCCCTTACACAGCCTGGAGGTGTGTTTGGGGTCATTGTCCTGTTGAAAAATAAATGATGGTCCAACTAAACACAAACCGGATGGGATGGCATGTCGCTGCAGGATGCTGTGGTACACTCTAAAAACTCCTGGGTCAAAAATAACCCATTATGGGTTATTTTTTACCCAACTCCTGGGTTGAAAAGGCACCAGCTAATTTCTGGGTTATTTCAACCCAGAAAATTGGGTTACTCTTTTTGACCCAAATTCTGGGTTAAATACCTGACCAAATTTTTGGTTAAAATAACCCAACACTGTGGTTAAAATAACCCAATTTTTGGGTCAAAAGAACAACCCCATTTTCTGGGTTGAAATAACCCAGAAATTAGGTGGTCCCTTTTTAACCCAGGAGTTGGGTCACAAATTATCTAACTAACTCCTCCAAAATGATAAGGGAAAATAGGGATGACCCTGCCCAACAATTTATTGTGCTGGGTTGCATTTGGCAAAGACACACAGATGAACATTTTTTTTTTTTAACAGCCACAAAACATATAACTAAACCTCTGCATTCTGATCTGACGCATCACACTCCTCGGTTATGGTGTGGTGGCCATTTCAGTAGATTTACTCACTAACATTGTTGTGGAAACACAATAAGCATAGAAACTAAATGCACACTTCCTGCATTACTTCAAATACTAAGTTACTCATCCTAGGGCGCGGTGGTTTATGGATACACTATTCTCTTTCTACTAAATCAGACTAATGTAGTACGTTTGTCAGTACCCGATCCGTTCCACCTGCACAATCCGTTCTGCGCGTATGTGCAAGATGATACGTATGCCATGACGTAGGCGCAGATGATAATGCTGCGTTCATTCCACCACCACCTTGGAATAACGGCACCGCTTCCACCTGCACGATCCGTTCTGCGCATGCGCCAAGATGTTCACACCGCTAGCCTCCAGCTAACGTTAGTTAGCTAATAGCTAGAAGCGGACCGCTAGGTGATTATAGCGGTCTGCCGTTAGCCTCCCCCGGGAAGCTAACGTTAGTTTAGCTAACGGTTAATTTGGCTAACCGCTAGCTGATTGCAGCGGTCTGCCGTTAGCCCCGACAGTTAAGCTAACGTTAGTTTAGCTAACAGCTAATTCGGCTAACCGCTAGCTGAGACAGCATGTAAACTAAAGACCCTCAAAATAAAACTTGAAAATAAACGTTAACATATATAACAGCTGTTACGTCAGTTCTACTTTACTTGTGCTCATTTAAAATACAATCACTCAATACTTGTCTTTATTGTTATTACTATAATGTCTTAATTTAGCTGTAGCCTGCTTTTCCCATTAAGTTTGACTTAACGTTATTTTAGACTGAATCTAGCTGCAGAAACAACGTAACCAGTGGGGCGGTGCCTGTTATTTCGAGGTGGCATGAACGCAGCATTATCATCTGCGCCTACGTCATGGCATACGTGTCATCTTGCACATGCGCAGAACGGATTGTGCAGGTGAAACGGATCGGGTACTGACAATGTTATAGGGGAAAAGGTTTAATATTAAGGGTGTGACGAGATTAAAACGTGACGAGATTTCTCGTCGAGGTGAAAAGAGTGAAAGAGTAACAGACAAGACGAACACAATATGTAAACATTGTAAGAAAGAAATGCCGTACTACTAACTACTGCACCCGCCCGCGAGTCGCGGGTGCAGTAGTTAGTAGAGAGCTGTGGTGGTGCTGTAAGTGTTTTTGCATAGTGCTCGTGTTAGCCGCGGTATACAGCATTTTTTTCTTACAATGTTTACATATTGTGTTCGTCTTGTCTGTCACTCTTTCGCCGTTTATTATTTCCGCGGGAAAACCAAAATGTTGCCACACAAATGATTTAAAAGTGGCAGGGGATTTTCAATAGTAATTCCACGCTCCATCACGCTGACATCACATCGCCTCACGAGACAACTTTTCACCTCGACGAAATCTCGTCTCGTTCTCGTGAACCCAATCTCATGATGTGTCTCGTCTCGTGGAGTAAGCGTCTCGTCACACCCCTAGCTTGTAACCTTGGTTCTCTGAGTAAAGACTATTTTTCCCAGTCATATTTCTTAACTGAAGTTTTCTTTAAATTAGTGTTAAAATCGCGTCTCGTTCTCCTGACCCCAATCTCGTGTCTCGTCTTGTCTCGTGAGCGAGTGTCTCGTCACACCCCTATTTAATATATTAACTTATTTCTTCTATTTCTTAGTTAATATATCCATGTTTAGAGGGTGTGTCACATTATTTCTCCTACAAATACTGGTGATACTGTTTTATCATAATGTACACAACACACAAGTGTGATTGTTCATATTATAAACTATGTTGACATGATAATATAATAACTCCATAAAATACACCCCTCCAACAAAAAATACATTATATATATATATATAGATAGATAGATAGATAGAAAAAAAAAAAAAAAAGAGAGAGAGACACAACCCTATAACCCAGAACATGGGTTACTCTTTGAAAAAGAACCCAGTAACCCAAACAATCCAGGAATTGGGTCAAAATATTAGCCCTATAACCCAGAAAATGGTTACTCTCTGAAAAAATAACCCATCATTTTAACCCAACACAAATAGCCCAGAAACTGGGTTGAAGAAATAAACCAGGAGTTTTTAGAGTGTAGCCATGCTGGTTCAGTATGCCTTCAATTTTGAATAAATCCCCAACAGTGTCACCAGCAAAGCACCCCCACACCATCACACCTCCTCCTCCATGCTTCACGGTGGGAACCAGGCATGTAGAATCCATCCGTTCACCTTTTCTGCGTCGCACAAAGACAGGGCAGTTGGAACCAAAGATCTCAAATTTGGACTCATCAGACAAAAAGCACAGATTTCCACTGGTCTAATGTCAATTCCTTGTGTTTCTTGGCCCAAACAAATCTCTTCTGCTTGTTGGCTCTCTTTAGCAGTGGTTTCCTAGCAGCTACTTGACCATGAAGGCCTGATTCGCGCAGTCTCCTCTTAACAGTTGTTCTGGAGATGTGTCTGCTGCTAGAACTCTGTGTGGCATTCATCTGGTCTCTAATCTGAGCTGCTGTTAACTTGCGATTTCTGAGGCTGGTGACTCGGATGAACTTATCCTCAGCAGCAGAGGTGACTCTTGGTCTTCCTTTCCTGGGGTGGTCCCCATGTGAGCCAGTTTTGTTGTAGCGCTTGATGGTTTTTGCGACTGCATTTGGGGACACATCGCAATTCCTTGGGGACACATCGCAATTTTCCAGACTGACTGACCTTCATTTGTTAAAGTAATGATGGGCACTCATTTCTCTTTACTTAGCTGATTGGTTCTTGCCATAATATGAATTCTAACAGTTGTCCAATAGGGCTGTCGGCTGTGTATCAACCTGACTTCTGCACAACACAACTGATGGTCCCAACCCCATTAATAAGGGAAAGAATTCCACTAATTAACCCTGACAAGGCACACCTGTGAAGTGAAAACCATTTCAGGTGACTACCTCATGAAGCTCATTGAGAGAACACCAAGGGTTTGCAGCGCTATCAAAAAAGCAAAGGGTGGCTACTTTGAGGAATCTAAAATATAAGACATGTTTTCAGTTATTTCACACTTTTTTGTTAAGTACATAATTCCATATGTGTTCATTCATAGTTTTGATGCCTTCAGTGAGAATCTACAATGTAAATAGTCATGAAAATAAAGGAAACGCATTGAATGAGAAGATGTGTCCAAACGTTTGGCCTGTACGGGTTTAGTTCTTCATTATCAAAATCTGTGTTGCCAGTTCACAAACTTGTCCTTTTTCATGAATATTTATCACCATCCTCAATTCCAAGTATTCCTTTTTGCTTGAAATTCCTTTACATTTGCATTTGCATGAACTGGGGTAGACGCTCCATATTCATGCGCCATCTTGAAATACGTTAGCCGGTAAGGGACATACAGGGCATACTGCTCCGCCTTTTCACGTTTTCGCTGTCACATGATAAACTCATAGGTGCTGTTAATGCTGCTAATGGGTATCGTAGCTTCCCGGCCCCGGCAAGTTTGAAGAAGGAAACATGGAGGACCACACGTATTTAAAATCCAAATTTCAGGAACAGGAGTCTTCTTCTTCGCCCAGAAAAAGTCATTTGTAATGAAACAATGCTGTTGCAAAAGAATACAACCGGCATCATCATCAAGAATGTAGAATGACAATGGCGACATTCACGTGCATATTAGGTAGCCACATGCATTACTTTTGGTCTTATAATAGGCTACATCCATAGATATACCACTCATGGATGTTTGATTGTACTTAAAGTAGGGGGGGTGAGTTTGCGCTCTCCCTGTGGAATGTTATCTGCTGTGAATGCTCGAAATGCTAAATACCAGAATGCATTTACTTCTTCACATTTTCAGAATTCATTATTATTCTGCGGGCCGGACTGAAAGCTTTGGCGGGCCGGATATGGCCCACGGGCCGCCAGTTGACAATCGCTGATGTAGACCATGGCTACATCCTTAATGGGCTGCATACACCAAAATGGACATGGACTCGGAGAGTGGGCCTGCATTTAATTATGTTTATACTGTTTTGGGTATATGCGTAGGTGGATGTGTTTAGATGTTTTTCGTTGAGTACAGTCTGACAAAATATACTTCACATCCAAGTTTGTTTATGTTGACATAATTTGAGCTTAACAATGGAGTTAACAGTGATGAAGACCACAGGGGAATTAGCCATCCAAAGTAGGAAGAAAAGTGCAAAGAGTGCAATTTTACCGACCCACTTGGAACAATGGCTCATAACCAGGCCCACAAAATGTTCAAAATCCTCTAATTCCTAATGTCTATAAATGTGTCTAGTTATGTATTGATTTAGGGGGCACTAGATTACAATATCATACAATTTAACCCCAAACATGCCAGTGGCTAATTCTATATAATTGGGACATTTTAATGTCCTGTATTTAAACCTCCTACTAATAAAGCCACATTTGTTTTCAAAATAGAATATAAATATAACACATTATTTGTATAAAAAGAAAATAAACACGGCTGTTGTAATGAAACAGCGAGAGAAAGCGTAGCAGACGATCACGGACTGACTGAATGCGTAATTGTAGCCTAAATTTATACATTAAGTGACCACGGCTCTGAATTGAAGCCATCATAATCATACCATTCAAGGATTAGGCTACTAATCATTTGCACAAATTAACAGTTGTACTCTTTGCCTTAAAAGTAAGCAGAAGATAATGTTACTCAGGAAATTTACCATGAAGATCAATTTTCTACAACGCTAGAATATGATGCGTAAATATGTCTTTCAATCTATTCCTCTCCCTCTCTCTCATGGGCTAAAATATAAATGTCCTAAGTCATATTAACTTCCACTGCTCGCTTTTAATGCAAAGTGTACAACTGTTCATTTTTGCAAATGACAGTGACTCATTGAATGGTTTCAGTTAAGAGCAGTAGTTCTTAAATGTATATTTTTAGATATATCATTCAGTCTGTCCGCTATTATCTGCCACACTTTTTCTCGTGTTTTTTTTTTTTTTTTATAGAGGACGAGTTTCCTTCTCTACATATTATATGCCTTGCTCCCTCACATATATGGACATAGAAAATAAAAACACTGAAAAAATTGAACGCTAAAATCGAGAAACTATAAAGATAATAAAGTGATAAATTCCATGCACACAGTAAACATGAATGGAACAGAGTATATTCATCAGTTATATCCCCCCAGCAAAATATAAGGTGAAAAACCATTGGTACATACATCACTAGATAGTTACTGGTCCAGTGAACTAAGACTATCATTTGGGAGGATTGTACAATTAGGATATGTTCTTAAAATTGTACAATCCTCCCAAATTATAGTCCCAGTTTACTGGACAACACAAATTGTGTGCTAAGAATGCCAAACACCATGCACATGAAAGCGGAACAAACATGATCCTTATTGTCAAAGAATTAAAAAAAAATGTATCTAAAACAACTAAAACAATTCAAGGTGCATTGTTCAACTATAGAAACACACATGTACAGCACTGTAAGTATTGCCCTTAGTAACAGACTTCATTTAAAACACATTTGAATTTTTTTTTATTTCATACAGCAATATAACAGTAAAAAATAATGGTCACAACTTTAAATAATTAAATGAACGGCAATATGCACCTGTTGTATTTTAATCCAGGCTGATAACAATAGGGTAAAACCACTGCTGGGTGATTAGAAAAGGCTCCAGGATTAAATAAATCCTGGCTGTTATCCTGGTCGGGAGCAGGCTAGCTGCACAGAATAAATCTCCATGGTGATTTACTTGCCTCCGCTTTCGTGAAACCGAGTCAAGGCTAAATTCATCCAGGATAACTGGGAAATCCCAGTTTAATCCCTTATCTTGGTTTTCTGAAACAGGCCCCTGAGGCCTGTACTACGAAGCAAGATCAACATGCCCTGGATCTCTTTCAGTTATCCGGCTTCACCTAACCTAACAACCGCGGCCCTGCATAAGCTGTATCACGACGCTGGTTAACAACTAGTTCAGTCAACCCAGGGTTTCCCAATCCAGCAGCGCGCGCGTTCACATAAAAGAGGCGGTGTTTGCACACCACGACCAATCGCAAACATCTACCAGAGCCGCGCTAGATGTTTAAATCACAACTCCAATATCACTTCCCCATCAGTCAGGACCAAGATTTGACCATAATTACACTTGTGCTTTCCATTAACTGTCGTTGCTTTAGCCTATTATTTCAGTTGCAACCCTGGCAGTGGGAAGTGATCGTGAGAGCAAATAAAAAATATAAAAACATAATTCAAACCGATGTGCGCACTGGCGACACATGGCTCAAGAAGCCGATATGTAATTCCCTCCCATTAAAATATATATATTTCATAAAAATACCCATCAGGGAATGTTAACGGGGTTGTCGGTCTCTAAATGTTTAAACTTTTATGAGCGCATCCCTCTCTCCCCCTTCTCCCCCTCTCTCTCTCTCTCTCTCTGCGCACCGCGGCCTGATCTTCTTTATGAACGGTGATGCCGTTATCAATCGAGTATTGATTGGTCAGTAGGCGGTGCTTTTACACCGGTTGATCTCTGATCTCCAACTTAACCTGCTCCCGACCAGGTTAGGTGTCCAGCATGAGTTACCACGCCGATTGAACCCGGTAACAAGTGATCCACCTTTGTGATACAGAAAATCCTGGGTTGAACCTGAAGTTAGCTCGCTAACGCCAAATCTTGCTTCGTAGTAGGTGTGTGTGTGAATGTGTTTTCGTTTTATTTCCTCTTTTTGTCATGCCTGCTGTGTGGTTGTTGTGTAGTGTTTTTCTCTTTACCTTCATTCTTCACAGTGTGGAGACGCCCTCTCCTGCTGCTCTTTCCCCGAACCTGGTCCCTATTCCAAATCAACTCACCTGCAACTCATCAGCTCATCATCTGCCTTTAAGAACCAGTGTGACCATCCTCTCCCAGTATGAGGCTGCTCCAGCTCACGTTAGTTATTTCCAGTCCTGTTGCTTGCCATGAAATAATTTGTTTGTTTCCGTGTTCCAGAAATAATCACCCTCAGAAACTCCTGCCAGCTCAACCTTACCTTGGACCCAGCCATCTCTACTACCAGTCTCCAGCCAGCTACGGACCCAGTCTTCCCTCGCCACCTACGCTGCCAGTCTCCAGCCAACTATGGACCCAGTTTTCCCCCACTGCCAACTCTCTCACTCAAAATCAAATAAACAGATTCTTTTTGCACCACTTCAGTTTCTGCGTCTGAGTTCTGTCCCCAACCATGACAAATATTGCCAAAATATGAAAAGACAATTGATAGAAATCACACTGGAAAGTCCAGAGAGCTGCATGGAAATCAGGAATCTGCTGAGAGAACAAAGAGTAAGAAGGGAATTGAGAGAGACCATGAAATCTAATTATACTGTATATGTACAGGGAAAATATATGTGATGAGATGAACTCATGAGGGCAGTTCCTTGTATCAAATGTTCTAAATTGTACTAATGCCAGGAGAAACTCTAGCTCCCTCTCAGCGTGAGTCTCTTTTTCAAAGTCTAAAATCCACAGGCCTTCTGTTTGCATGGAAATGCTTTTGATGATCAAGCTTATTTAAGAGTGTGCTCTTTTTTATTTATTTTTTTATCAAAGATGTTCCTTTTTAAGTAATAATCTAGGACAAGGACATATATCACAGAAAACAGTGGTGATTCCTTCCAGTGCACTAGATAACATGTTAAGTTTGCAACAGCATCATCAACAGTGATTTCTATTAAATGAAAAACAGCAGTGATTTGAAATAAACAGAAGAATAAACATGGAAGCATGCGCAGTGATAGCCACCATAGCTGAATGGCTAACAGCAGACAAACATGAAAACAGCATCGTGATGTAACCCTTTTCTTTCTGAAGAGATTTTCAGACCAGAGATTGGGTTTAGTACAGCACTTGCTGTCTCTTGAGACAGAAAACCAAAATCTAGGAAAAGGGGAGGATGCTGAGGTGGGACACGTAGGTAACAACTGTGCCATGTACTGTATATTGGTCAATCAGGCAAACATGCTTTTCTGTAAGCCTTATTTGGACAATAGAAGATGTGAGATTGTATATTAAAACTCTAACTTCTAGTGGAAAACATGAGGCTCATTATTATTAGTATAGGTTATTGTTGTAATAGGAAATGTTTATAAATATTTCATCTGAATTCAAATTCTGACCTGTGTTGAAAATATGTAGTGTGACAGAAGAATGTGGGATACAAGATACTTCTCATTCAATTGCAGTAATGTATTTTAAAAAAAAGTGAAAACGTTGTTGGACCTAGAGCCCCACCAAAAAATAATGTTTAATGGCCCATGCCACAACTTTCTATTACATTTTTATGATTTTTTTGCCCAGCCGTGACAGCCATGGTGCATGTTTTCACCTTGTGAGTTGTGTGTGTGTGTGTGTGTGTGTGTGTGTGTGTGTGTGTGTGTGTGTGTGTGTGTGTGTGTGTGTGCGTGTGTGCGTGTATATGTATGTATATGTATACTTTGGAGCTATCCTACCAAACTAAAAAGCAAACTGCATAAAAAAACTAACTACGAAGAGGCAATAATGACCTTGCATCAACCATTTAACTTATATTTGTGGTTTAAATACATGTAATATATGAAGGGATGCTTTTTGAAAAGTTGGTAAGAGTTGAGTTTTTTATGCATTATATTGGAAATATAATTTTTGATCTGTACCATACAACTGAGATATACTGAAAATCATGTCAATATAATGTAGCAGCATGTATGGCAAATCAAAAAAGGAAGTTCACTTCCCAGTCTTTTCTAGAGCTTATAACCACATTTCAAACATCTCTCATTTGAGGGTAAGTTTCAGGTATTTTGTTCATTTAACTTCACAGAAGTCTATTCGAACTCTTTTGCATATTACAGTATAAGTGCAGACATAGAATAAAGGCGTATCAGGCCCTTATGCACAACAGCACTTTTAACAGTTTAACATATGAATGGAACTCAGACAGGGGGAGTGTTTTTTTGATGATTGCCTGAGCAGATATACACGAGAGGTTAGACTGACTCAGACACAATTAGTTGCATCCTTTCAGCCTGCAGCTGCTTGTGGTTCAGCAGAGGGTAGTGTCACTCTGTTGGAGGGCCTTGTTGATTTCCCCTGTTGATTTCCACTCAAGATCGATATCTTCTCAGGGCCCATCCAGTCCTTTTACTTTCCAGGTTAATTGACCACAATGGAAAGCTCCAGGGATTTGTGAAGACCCTGCATTCGAATCCTATCACTTACATGCAAGATAAATTGAGGGCTGTTGACATGACTTTGACTCAATTTGGTACAGAATATAAGTCTTTACATTATCCTGGCCTGTGGACAAGCCAGCATGGACCCACCACATGCAACCCGCCCCAGAACTGTATGACAAAGTGACAGTTCAAAGATTTAATTATTATGTATTCAAACGTTACATTTATTAAGGTAAATCTGGTGCCATGTAAAGAAAGCAAAACGGTACTTAATATGACGCCTTGAGGGTCTCTTCTGCTCTCAACGTCAAGTTTGTGATGTGAGAATTCACTTTTATATTACCACAGCATTTTCATTTTTCATACACTGTTTAATAATTCATTCAAAATTATATGAAATGTGGCAGTGTTTGTGATATACATAACTAGGTCTAATGATATGCAGAATGTTGTCAAGCTGCCGGGGGCATTTTATTCAACATCTTCATACTGCATGTGCAGCAGTCACTTAAGACTTGTAAATATACTTCTTGGGTGAATGTTGATGTTGACCTTGTTTTAAATTGCATATTATAGCATAATCAATGATTTGTTTGATCTTTCAGAAAGCCTTAGGAGATTGTATCACAAACAGAGGTTGCAACTAAAAAAGATCAGAGGCCTGATAATTTCATTTCAATATGAGTTATTCTTAGACCAATGGTTTCTTGAACAATATAAGATCTAAGTTAAAATAGGTGGTTACACAAAGTTCAAACTGCACATCAGTAAAAGGCTAATTTTAGTTTCCATGTATTGCTGCTTTTTCACTGCTCTTTCTACTCTTTCATCATTTCACTGCATGTGATCTCACATACAGTAGGTCTTATCTGTAAGTTTGTCCAGCGCTGCAATGCCAACGTCCTGAAGAGGCTTATGAGAAAACAAACAATATCTGGACGCCTGAGGTTTGGGAAGAGGCCAGAATTGAGAAAGCAGTCGGTCATCAGCTCCTTACAATCCTGAAAACAATGAACACGCCACAGTAGGCCCACCATCTGTTTGGGAGGAGGAATGTTGTTTGGCTCTCAGTGTGGTTAGTGAGACATACTATGACCTGCTGTTATTTGCTAAATTGAAATGCATTTTGGTACTCAGAGCAGTTTTGCTGACACAATCTTACATAGAATATATTCCCTTCTAATGGAGCCTTTCTTCACCTCCATAAAACAGTATTAATAATATATATAACACGTATTAAGTACAATAAGTTTGTCTTTACTATTTTATTCTTGGGGTACTGGGGCTGCAACAAATGATTTCTTTTCATTTGTCAATCTATTGAATATTGTTGTGATTATTTAGTCAATAAAATTGTTTTTTAAAATGTATATTACATTTTTGAAAAAATTAAATCTTCAATTTGCAACACTACTTTTTCACCACTGTAGCCTACGTACATTGGTACTTACTGAAGTACAATTACTAATACCACATTGTTAAAAGTGCATTTTCTGTCATACTGTTTTTTCTGATTCTTCAAGGACAGAAAGTGCAGTTTAGAAATCCCTCTCCCTGCCAGTGTGCAGTGTGTTTAAAAATAAAATACATTGTGTTCATTGGAAAAAAAGTTTTAGTTTTTTACCCAGACATTTAAAAAAATAATACATTTATAGCTGTCCTTGCAATTCCGTGGTACTGTGATATTTTTGCCGAAGGTTATCATACCGTCAGAATCTCATACCGGCCCATGACTACAGTCAGCAAGGGTTGGTCTCCCCGTCAGCCCAGGTGGAGCTTGTCACTGCCGATTATGCTGCGTTCCATTGTAGGCTACTCGGAAATTGGGAACTTCCGACGAGGAAAGATGCAAAGAAACGGTATGTTAATCGGGTGCCTACATTTCATTACTGCTGACTCACAATGGCGGACCAACAGACAGAGAAAGAGGACAGTTCCACTTCCAAATAAAAATAAACAAAAAACTAAACACCCACATCCACAAGAGCACCGAGCTGATGTCGGCTGAGATCACTCACATCTAAACCTTTGCCATTGACTGCAGCCAGTCTATGTGTGCAGCTTAGGTGGGACACAAACAGGCTTGGTCTGTCTTCTCTGTAATGAACCACCTTCTCTCCACGGAATCGCATTTTTGGAAGAACATTCAGGAAATCATAGCCAGGCTGGAAGCCACCCTAAAGCCTTAGAGAAGATGGTCTCTCTTCTCTGCCCGCAGTCGGGGAGCCCGCAGTCAGGGAGCCCCCAGCGGGTTTGGCAGTTTAACTTCGGGTGAAGGCAGCACCACCAACAACCCCCTTATTTTATTTATAAAGAGCAAAAATGTTGTAAGGCCTCAAGAGTTTTTCTTCCCTCCACATTCTGATGCTCAGGTTGGTTCAGATATTAGCACTGTTAGCCATGTTGTGTCAGCTCATAATGTTGGCAATGTGAGGCGCCGCAATCAGGTCGGTGGGGACGTTCTGCCCTTTCCTCATCAGGTAAGGCGAATAAGGGGAAGGCGGTGTGTGCTGCCCACTCTTCCTCGGCCTCCACTTCATCAGCTAATGTTTTATCACATTCTGTACACTAACGTTACCCAGGATGGGCGTGCACTGGCTCGTTTGACTGCAAACGCTATGTGGCTAACCGTGCTAACACAGTCAATAGTGCTAACGCAGCTAGCGGGATAACTCAATAGGGTCTCGGGGAGGCGCAGTGTGTAAAACTTTCCACCTCCCCAACCCCCTTGGTAAATAATACCGCTAGCTGTGTTAGCACTTTTGACCGCATTAGCACGATTAGCCATGTTACCTAGCCGCTGCCTTCCCAGCTCCATTATCTTCACGGCTGCGCATGTCCCTACATGGCTCTCATCCTTATGGATGTATTAGATCTTAGCTCATATGAGACTGAACTGCTATCAGTGTGGACTGGAGCATGTGAAGGCATCGCGCAGGTGAGAGCTGACACTCTAATGACGTCATACAGTTGACACTGTTCGTTTTCGAAAGGAACTCTAGGAGATGAGGGCCCAGAGGCCCACCTGCAATTACACCTTACCGCCAAAGCTGCCACTAGAAATAACTCAAATCTTACTGACTACAACTTTAAAGTATGAAAAGTAAAAGTACTTCTTGTGCAGTAAAATGCTCACTGTCAGTGTTTAACTATTATATATGATGTTTTTGGATTAATATCACTGCTGCATTAATGTGTATGTTGCCTTTTACTGCTGTAGATGGTTAAGGGTGGGCTCATTTTAACTCCTTTAATATATTGTTCGGTAGTTTAATCTACAGCAATGCATCATATTCTATAAGATCATCATATGTTTGTAATGTTGATGTCCTATGAGAACCAGGTATCTCTACAAAGGTCAACTTTTGTGTCAGAAAAACAGCCCTGTTTTCAGCTTTGTGATGATGCATTTTCCAGCTAATCCAAGAGGCTTTTTTAATAGTTTATTCAGCTTCATAAGTAGGAGAATCTTCTCAACATAAAGGAACACTTCATCCTTCAGTTCATCACAAACATTCAAAATCAGCACATCTGGAGATACATGGTTTTCACTGGACAGGAAGGGGGTGATAATGTTGTGGAGCAAACAGTACAATATGTGCCTCTGAGATGTAGTGAAGTAGAAGTATAAATTAGCAGATAATGGCCAAGTACAGTACTTGAGTAAATGTACTTAGTTACATTTCACCACTGCAACACAAGACAAAGGCAGCAAATCATCGCATTTAAGATGCCAGAGTCCATGTGCTCTGTTGTACTGGAAAATACCACACAATATCAAAAAGATCTAAGAAATAAGAACTTTTATTCATAA
The DNA here is from genome assembly GCF_010015445.1 of Perca fluviatilis. Taxonomy (NCBI): domain Eukaryota; kingdom Metazoa; phylum Chordata; class Actinopteri; order Perciformes; family Percidae; genus Perca; species Perca fluviatilis. The sequence goes on from NC_053117.1 coordinate 29,866,961, forward strand.
TATATTCATACTTGTACACAAGTAAAATAAAATGCATATCTATGGTTCCATTGCAATCTCCATACACAAATTGACAGCATTCTTTTGGTAAATTCTACCCATAAATCCTTTCTGTCATGAAAATAGAACACAAATTTGGGGAGATAAAACATTTGTTTTTATAAACATAAAAAACATAACATTACCCAACAAATGCATCACTTTGAATAAATAACGGGGGGAGATTGTTTGTCTTCAACGGACCCAACATTCTTTGTGTGCGCGCTGTCTCTGATTTCCTGTATTTGTTTTTTTGTTTAATTTGTTTCTTTTTTTCATCTTCCGGTGGTCTGTCTAAGCAGTAAAAGCTTTTGAGAGGGAAAAAGGGAGGAGTCCTCGAAGTGTAGCTTAGACGCAGTACAGTTAAGTACATAGAGAACAAACAATTTTGGGCACCAATTCATTATATACATTAGATCTGCAGTGTTCTGTAAAGGCATCCATTTTGTTAAATGTACTCTAAAGTCTTCATCATCGTTTGTCCAGGCCCACAGTGGGTCAATGTGACTCCTCACTTTTCAGTCAGTGTCTGTTGTAGATGTCACTGCATCTTCTGTTATCATTGTCATGAGCATCAACAATCTTGAGTCCTGTGTTCAGAGTGAAATCAGGAGTCCTAAGACATGGCTAGAGATATCCAGATCATGGGAATGAAGAGAAAGTGCAACACTTGCAAAGTAGAACCTCGGCCTTTGATGCAGTGGGCGTCTGATTTGGGCTTTTTGGAGCACTTCTTTTTCTTTTTGTTTGATGCTGTAGATGATTCCAGATTGTCTATAAGCTCAGGGTTTAGATTTTCCAAGGACTTGTCCAGGGTGTTGGACAAGGTTCCCAGTGGTCCATCATTCTGCTTGTTTTGGGTCTCATTTTTCGTTCGTTCCGGCTCCTTATACTTAGTCTTAGACATGTTCTCCTTTTCCTTAAGGGGGTTGTTAGTGATTTGGCGGCTTTTGCCAGACAGGATGGAGGACTTGTCATTATCTCCAAGGCAACATCTGGGAATGGTGTCCCCGAGAGGATTTTCGGTGGAAGAGAATTTCCCTGACTGTCCCTTGGAGTTGAAGAGATTGGTCTGGATTTGAGGCGTTTCCACACACCCCTCTAAGTCTTCACTTTTCAGCCGTTTCAGGTCCTTTCCTGCCAGGAATTCAGGAACAATGCACTCCAACTCAGAACTGGAACCTTTGAAACGTTTGAACCAGTCCCACAAGGTCCTCGCTCGGCAGTCACAGATCCACTGGTTCCCGTTCAAACGCAAATACTGGAGAGACTCCAGCGCATCCATGGTCTCCCCCGTCAAGACAGTGAGATTGTTAAAGAACAAGAACAAGGATTTAAGCTTACCAAGATCACTAAAAGCCCTTGGTTGGACATAGATAACCCGGTTCTGGTGTAGCAGCAGCCTGTCCAGATTGACTAAGCCTCGAAACATGTTGTCTGTTACTATCTTGATCTTGTTATTGTGCAGATAGAGATAGGTGAGGTTGGCAAGGTCCAGAAAGGTGTCATCATGCAGGGTTAGAATGTTATTGTCCTGCAGGTAAAGGTACTGTAGGGAGAACATTCCTCGGAAAACCCCAACGGGGAGCTCTGACAGGCCACACCTGTGCAAGTGGAGGGTGTGCAGCTTAGTTAAGCCCCGGAAGGCTGTAGGGTTGATGGTGCGGAGGTTGCTGTTGTCTCCAATGTCCAGTTCCTCCAGTCTTTCCAAGCCGTAAAAGGCACCAGCCTCGATGTAGCTGATGTTGTTGGAGTATAGCCAGAGAACAGTAAGATTGTGGCAAGAGCTGAAGCTGGTGGACCTCACCACTGTTAGCTTGTTGCTCTGGAGATATATCCGCTGGCTCCGCACGGGGATCTCAGTAGGAATGGAAAACAGTCCGTGTTGTTGGCAGGCCACAGTGGGCTTGGGCTCACTGTAGCACACACACTTTGCAGGGCAGCTGTCACTTTGAGGCACAATGTTCAGCCACATCACCAGAAACAGGAGTCGCCCCCCTACGGAGACAGAGAAAAATCAGTGGGTTAGTAAATAATGTATGTATATTAAACGTCACAGTTCTAATATAGTCGCAGAAATCTGTAGAAACAGATGAATTCAGGTCAGGATGTAATATGCATAAACCTTTGAAAGAACACAGTACATTTTAATCAGACAACATAATTTGAGAATCAGTCTGAAAAAGAACATGAGGGTAGCTATCATTAAGTGTAGAAGAAACAGAAACAACAGTTTTTTGTTATTTTTTATATTGTGAAAATACATTTTTGAAAACAATGAGCAATAATTGATATACACAATTTAAGCCTATGGTACTACACACCATCAAATAAAAAAACAGAAAGTTTGAAAAATCCCCCCAAAAAATTGTAAAGTTCAGTACATTACTACAGAATAGGGAATTCTCTACATAACAGTGATTTAGCATGCATTTTAACAGTGATGTTATTTGGATCTGGCGACACATCTCCCTGCTGCTTCTGCTGACATGAGGACCTAAACAGCTGAAGAGAATCCTGTGAAGTCAGACTCATTTAAAAATGATTGGGTGGCTTTTATGTGGAATTAGTAAATAGGGCGGACATAACTAATGATATTTCAGCGTTCCTGAGGTTGACATTTAGCCTGACGCTGGGAGATAAGCTTTCATCCCAGTCTCAGAGATTGATGCCTGCGGCCAAGCTGGAAAGATGGCTACAAAGGCCCTGCTAGAGTTTCCACTGTGCAGCCATGACTGAAACATTTTTTTCTAAGTGCAGCATGAAGATGAGATATACAAGAGGTGTGGTAGCACTCAGGACAAGGCCCGTAAATATCCTTGTACAAAATATGTTTGTCCCGAAGGCATCCATGTTTAAAATAAGGCGTGTTCCTGCATTTGCTCACATTAATTATTTCTGCCTGTCCTCTGCCATGGTTCAGCTTGATACACAGTGGCACGATAAGTGAAATAGACTGGATTGCCACATGTAAATGATTACTTCTGACATTTACTTTGTAAAATTGAAGTGCATCTATTGGGGCTCACACATTCCTTCATGCAGAGACTCTGGTGTCAAAGTGTCACAGGCATGTCTAGTAGCAGCATATAATGACAGGTAATGCTTCAAATCTCTGAATCCTCTTCAGCTCCCTGTCCTTACTGAGGATTTCCAATCTCTGCTCCCATGCACATGTGAGGAATCCCAGGCTCGCAGGCACGACAGGTAGCAAGGCTCTGGAAAATGCATGAGCCTTACTCAGCCCTCCCTCCGTTCCCACTCTCTCTCTCTTCTCATTCCTCTGCAATGTGTTGTGGTGCAGCTCATCTCTGGACCTTGTTAAACGGAGCTCTGGTGTGGCCTGACAGCAGCCCTCTGCTGCACTTTCCTTCCAATCTCCCTGCTCAGCCGTCAGACTGCCACCGGAAAGCTGTCAAGACTTTCCACTCTTTCTGCATCGCAGCACTTTTCCTTCAGCAGTGCCTAACAATAGCCATATTTTATCACACAGCACGCTTCGTGTATCTCCTCTGCTGTCTTCATCTCCCCCCCCACTCCCTTTGCTGTCTATTCATTAACAGGCGATTTCCACCCACGCGTTGCATGTCAAAACCTGGTTTCCTCAGCTCTCAGCATAATATGTCTTGTCTTTGTTAGCATCTGTTGAATGACAGCATAAGCCCCACAATGTCATCAACTCCGTCCCAATCACCTCTTTCCCACTAAAACCATCTTCTCATCTGCATCATGATTGCCTTACCAGATGTTGCAAGCAAATATCTGGGAGTCATGGTTTCCTGAAATCTTTGTACTCTTTCGTTATCACATTTCTGAATAACCTCTGCGTGACTTCTTAGTTACACATCTCACCTTCACTCTAGAGACTTGTATCTATGGACAGCTGATGTACAGTAAGAGTGGCGTTCACACCATTGATCGGTCAACAATGATGGTCTTCCCCCTTTTATTTTCATCACTACTGTGTTGTCTTTGTTCCAAATCTAAACGGTTGCAAAGATAACACAAAAAAAGGAACTTATGTTTAGCTGTCCTCACAGCTGTTGTTGACACAAACTTAAATATCTTAAAAAACAGCAACAAGGGTAAAAAAAAATAAATAAAATGAATTCCTTATCGTCCTCTGCCAGCTTTGGTTTCAACACTTAATCTTCCCCTATCTGCTGTGTCAAAACATGGCTCCAAGCACAGCCTTCCTGTTTCAGACCCTGCCAGTGGCCTTTATTCTGAGAGCTATATTATTGTACAGTAGCAATCATCACTCTCTTTAAGAGCAGACAAGCCTCTTTGTTTTCTCCCGACTGACACTATAGCCCCTTCAGCTTTGAGTAAAGTACATCACCCCCCTCCTTCTCCTCCAAGAAAGCTACTTCTATTTACAGTATGAGCCTGACAATAAATAGCAGGTTAAAGAATTGCGGGTGACCAGTATTCTGTTGTTATGTAGCTTCCCTGCTCAACTAATTTAATTGTCTGTCAAAAGAATTTCTCCAAAATGATGTGATGCTGCTGAGGCACTCTGATTAGGACATACAATTGGGTTGATGTTGGTCTTCTACCAAAAAATTGGATATTGGCTACTCTCAGTGTCCCTTTCTTTGATCGCAAAGGTAAAGATTTTATTCAACCAGCTTCAGACCTTGACAATCTGAAGAACCTGCAAAGAGACCTGCGTTTTCCTTCCTTACCAACTCACCTAAAAGACTTGCATTAGCATGGATTTCAAAGAGAGTTTTGTCCCGTGGTCAAAAGAACAATTCAGGCATGACAGTGGATAAATAATATCAGCTAACCGCAATTTTAGTCGTAAAAAATACTGGGAATCAGTTCTCTCGAAGCAGCTAGAGAAAACATTCAGTAGCAAAACAGAAAGATGCTCACAGGAGTGGTACAAGTGGCACAGACAGCTTTGTTTACTGATTGTATGAGTGCATCACTTAGCCGAGGAGTCTAGCTCATTCGCATGTGTCCCTGGCATGTTTCTCTAAACAAACTATCAGCGCTCCTCTGTCTTACTGTGAAAATACAACAGACATTTAAACCCTTCCTCATGCTTTGAAACCCGCAAAGAACACAGAGGGCATGTTGGGACAGCACATTCAGAGGGCCCTGCGATTCATCACGGTGGCTTTACTTTGAAGGCCTGGGGATTGGGCAGGGAAGGCTAACATGACAGTCTTATCCCCTTGGCCCAGAGTGGAAGTGATGTCTCTGTCAGAGATGAATCATAGTAGTTCTCCAGAGGAATCTCATAGCCTCTTTCTGAAATCATGCATTATTGTGTTTCTCCGAAGCGGGCCTGCATTTATTCATAGTCATGATCCTCTCTCTGAGGTCATGTATCTTGTGTGAACCCATCCATGCATACATAAATTGTTTTTATATAATGTTGAAAGAAATAACTAAGACAAACTGTACAGGATATGACAGTTGCATGAAGCCCAATTTTAGCACAGCCAATGCAGCTATAAATGACTTTGTGAACTGAAAGTAATATAGGGCAGTAACTCGGTGCAGAACAGACTTGTAAACTCACAAACAGACTTCTTATAGCTGGAACACACCGCACGAGTAAGTGTCACGTAGCCTAGATAGGTGCCTGATCGTGCACCTGGCCATTCATACCGGACACGTATTTCTACGCACAGGTCACCTCTCTCTCTATCTCTCTCTATCTCTCTCTCTCTCTCTCTCTCTCTCTCTCTCTCTCTCTCTCTCTCTCTCTCTCTCTCTCTCTGTCTGTCCGTCGGTCTCTCTCTATGTGCCTGATCGCGTGCCTCGCTGTGAGTAGTCAAGACGGCCAAAATCACCATAAACCTGGCTGTTTTATTTTGAAATTGTTTATTTTGGTAAAACACCTAGCTGCTCTGTGATCTTCCTGTATGTGATTACCTGCCTGGCTTGACACATACGCTCGCATATCGTGCAAGAAATAAAGGAGACGCCAAAACTATCGCTGCAGTGTGCAGGCCTACGCCAATTATACTATACTATCAATTAGACTGTGTTTGTCTGTGTTGGATTTGTTGATTTCTGTTTTCTCTCTCAGGCCCGTCATCAATGGCTGACTGTTCTGCTTCCTTTGGCTCTCCCTTCTGGTACTCATTTTTCATGAGGTCAATATGGCTATCTAGCCATGCTAAATCCTTTTGAAATGTTGCATAAAGTAGATGGTTAGTAATGTAAAAATGTTTCTTAATCACACTCACCCAGAACATCAGCCATGTTATTTTTAAGTTCAGGCCCACCCTTGATGATTATGATTGGTTCATGACAAATAATCCTGCATTTTTCTTTTCTTAGATAAGTGGGATCAGTCGGACACTTCTCCTGTGACTTAATCCATTGTAGAAACTGACACACAGACAGTGAAAAATGGGGAAACTGGACATACAGTACATTTATGGAGTGATTCATCAAGCCTTCACTTTTGGCTCTGATGGGGTTTTGAGTGATGCCGTCCTGAATGTAAAGCAACTAATTACATACTCTTGTTCTTAAAAATAAATGAATCCCTTTGTCTACTCGTACCTTTCTGAGTACAGTGTTTCTACTTTGACTCAAGTAGACTTTTTGATAAAGTACTTATTTTGAAAGGCAAGAATTACAGAGTAGCCTACAGTTACACTGTCATGGCAGACCAGGAGAATATTCCATTTTAGATGGCTTTGAACCTCTTTTTTATTCATAAGCCCGTAAAAAAAAGTTTTGTTAAAGAGAATATATGGTCTTCACTTTCAAGCATCACTGAATTGCAGAGGGATTGGTTGGTAAGGCATATATGGAAAAGGTTGTGCTCAGAAGGCCACATTGGCCCTTATGGCTACCACATTTACCCTGTCACAGTGTTCAAACTTTTTTTCTTTAACAACACAACTAGTCTTACTTCAAGGTCAAATTATGTTTCTTAATTTGTTCATTACAGTACTTTTTCAACCATGATGCTGTCTAATTTCACTTGTGATTATGTGTGAGCCACTACGATGTGATTCTGGTTATAATAAAGAGTGCACATCCATTTACTTTTGACTTAAATAATGAGTGGATGTAATGTAAATTATTGACAACATTGCCTATATTTCTGTATCTCAATGGAAACATGAGTCATCTTCAATCCACTTCTTAAAAGAGCGCACAAAACAAACACACAGACCAGCAAACACGGACAGATTTGTGCTTGCCCATACAACATTGATGAACCAGATGCTATGATCTTAAACAAAGATGCACACATCAGATCAAACAGGTTATTTAGGACATGATGGACCAGAGAGTCGAGCTAGAGTCCTTGGGTAACCATGGAGTGTTCAGGGCATCAGTGGCGGCTATAGCATGCAGAAGAGGACACAATTAGAAGACGAACAGGGGGGACAGATGAGGTCCTGTTTGACACACATCTGACACAGCACTTGCCCAAGCAGATGGCTCATGAATAACTGAGGGAACCAGAGGTCGGCAGGCAGAAGGAAATACAGAGGCAGGAAACAGTGTGTGTGTGTGTGTGTGTGTGTGTGTGTGTGTGTGTGTGTGTGTGTGTGTGTGTGTGTGTGTGTGTGTGTGTGTGTGTGTGTGTGTGTGTGTGTGTGTGTGTGTGTGTGTGGAAAAAGAGGGTCTATATAGATCTGTTGGCATATATGTGAACATGTGTGCACTGCACAGACATGGGAGAGTCTTCATGTCTGCGAGAAAGGCAGAGGGCTGGCGATATCCTGACAGTGAGAGAATGAGTTTGCAATCAGAGGGCTGTCAGATCGAATCCCTGCTCGACTGGAGAACAATTGGAAGCGAAAGTGGAAGGAAAAGTGTTCTCCCTTTCAACAACTGACATCAAATTACTATCGAGCCTTGAGTGATGCACTGACTCAGTCAAGACTGTGTTGTGTTCAACATTTACAAACTGTTGTTGCTGTCCACAGTGGTATAGAAAAAAAATTGATAAAGTAGATCTACTCAAGTACTATACTTAGATACAATTTTGAAGTATTGGTACTGTGTTTGTACTTTAACTGTTTGCCACTTTAGAATTGTACTTCACAACATGTACTATCCAAATATTGTTAGTTATATTTAACATACACACTGTGTCATCAGCTCATATGATAGCATACCTTGTTAAAGATTAAATTACCTTATAGTAAAGGTTGAGGTAGCGCTAAAAGTTCACATTTGCTCCTCCGTAACCTGCTGCAATATTAAAATTCTGTTTGCACATTCATTCTTCAGTAGTAATAATTAACACTGATAATTCTGACTGCATACTGTAAGTGGTACTTTTACTTTTGATACTTTAAGTGCTGTTAATACTTATGAGGTTGTTGATTCTTACTTGCAATGGAGTGTTTTACTTTGCGGTATTGCTTATGATGGTAATTTAGTATTGCGCTTCTATCAAATATGCAGTGGGGGACTGCAAAAGCTCCAAAAACAATTGATCCCACAACTACTAATGCAAATTGAGCACCAGACAGGAAAGGTCTATAAACAATGGATATTGCCCATATCTTTCAAACCCAATGATAGTGTGTATTGCAGACTTTCCGTTACAAATTTATAGTGTACAAGCTAAGGTTGAAATACTACAGCGTTGTAAACTAAAAAATATCTCAGGCTTGACAAAGCTCCTCCAGAGCCACAGAAAACATTATTTCCCTTACTTTTTACACCACTGACTGTATATATGGGTATGGGCAGCACTCCTACAACTATAAATCAGATTAGTTGCTAAAATTACAATGCTTTTTCTTCTTAGTTGCATTTCAAGCTATAATAGAGTTATATATAATATATAATAGCTGAAATAGAGTTAGGTATGGTTAAATGCCACTACAGAGGATTAATTGTTGAGTGGTGGCGAAGCGCCACTGGATTACAGGACAAAAATTGCACTTTTCTCACAACACTATTGTATAGTTGGCAGCAAACCAAGTTGCCCTTAGTGCTGCGAAAGCTCACTATGAAATGTTCCACAGAAGGCGTTGGGAGTCAAGTCCACCCGTGAGGTTTAGCAGACTGGCTCAAATCCAACTTTGTGCCCGCCTCCACATGTCACAGACATGGGCAATTTCCACATGTAAAACCATGTAAAATGCATAATTCAAGTATCGTAAGCGGAAAATAATGCAGGCGTCAGTCGAGCATGAGTGTGTGGGGGTGTCCAGATGCACTCTTCAGGCCACAGTGGAGTGGAAATTTGGAATGCCCTACTTTGGGGTTTTGTACCGTGCGGGCTGCCAGTGGTGCAGCCAAGGATTTTTGCTTAACAGAGTGTATAGGGCTTTATCTTATCTACACATGGCTGGAGAGAAAATAAATGAGGGCAGCTGCTACAGTACTACATGCCCCATGTGTCTTGGTGTTGCTTAGCTCTCAGGCAGACATTAGCACAGGTGTTAACAACATTTTAGGAGGCATCCTCTTTTTGTTTATAACAGAACGTGTCATCCTCCTCAAGTACTTAAGAGGATTTGTGTGAAAATATAACCTGCAAAGAAATACACAAACATGAGGGAACAGCATTATATCAGTTGGTCATCAAGTGCTACAGCTGAACTATAAGCTGTTTGTTTGTTGTCTATTGTGCCATGCAGGATAGCTTTGACATGTCATTGTTTGGTATGTGAGTGGTAAAACAGGTAAAACAGGTTTTAAGTTAGTTTATTTTATTTGTTTTTCAGCTAAACTTAGACCCTTGATAAACCTTTTAGGCTTTCAGCCTCCATTGCATGTTCCATTATTATAACTATTATTCTGTTAATGTTCTTTCTTTATGTGCTTATGAATGAAATTAATGAATGATTATTTAAGGAAATGTTTTATGCATGCCCAAAAGCTTTCAACACCCCATAGAATGGAAAGAGGAGATTGTGATATGAGAATATAAGGACATTTTATACATTAGTTCAGTAAACACATCATGATAGTTAATAAAGATGCTCATTTTGATGATTTTAACTTCTGTTTATATTATCCTCTCACGTGACACGTCACTACAGGTTTTTTTTCCAGATATATTTGTTTACACTTTGGCACTTCTGCCTTAGTTTCTAGCGTTTCTTGTTTGCACTTTAATTAGCGACATACATTTAATAAGAAATTGATTTACTGTGTATTGTCAACAGACATTGATATCACTGGATTTACTAAGTGGTGTTGATTCCAGCAGTATACATCAGGTAGTCATGACTCTGAGAAATAGGGGTGTATTATATTTTGAATGAGGTCCTTACATTTCAGGTGTTTAAAAAAAACATGGTTCACCACTCTCAAAACTGGTCTCTAATGCAGTTCTGGGGCTCTCATGTCAACAATTTGAAATTGGTGAGGATTGCGAGCACTGCACTGGCACAAAAGCAAATGAGGCCTAATGAATCACTGCTGTATAAACTAAAATGGATAACCGCCCCAGTACAGTAAATATCGGATGATAATGCTAACACCTCCTCATGTGAAGTGCCAGCTGGAGAGGGAGACAGCAGTGACAGCACCCACAGGCAGCCTCGTATATTTGGGCAAGTGAGGATGAGAAAACACATTGAGGTGGTCTGAGCAGAGAACACGCTGTAATGAGTGGTTACACAGTTTGATGTCATTGTAGCCTGTCTTTGCTGTAGGCATAGTTGAGCTCTCAAAGAATGGTGTATTATGTTTTCCAGGTCTGGAAGTGGAGCAGGTGCAAACATTATCCACTTCACATCTTCCTGACAGCTTCATTACTACAAAATTCCTGTATTTGGCAGCGACCCTCTTAGACTGGCACTTGTTGTGCTTGTTGAAGAGGAACTAGCTCCTGATGAAGTGTTGTGTTTGTGTGAGTTACAATTGGGGGAAAATACAGGCACTTAATCTTTGACCAGTCTAGACTAAACAAAAGTCATTCTGGGAGTAATCCATGTAGTTGGTTTGGAGAATTGTTGTGTAAAGTGTAGCTGTAGGGGAAACCAAAAAGGATTTCTAAATTGCCAGCCCCTTCGCTTCATTGTTCTTGACATGGGCGCTCTACTTAACCTTGCAAAGCCCTTGTTCCCAGGATAGAAACAATTGCAAGCACACACATTAGTCATTCCAAGGTTATGCATAGGTGAATGCACCCTACTGTACAGCAAAGAGTGGTATTTTGAATGGGAGATTTCTCATTAATGTGAACAGGCAATGTATGATACAGGTAGATCCACTGCCTGATGCAAGAGGTGGTGAAAATGTGCCTGACAATTTTTCACAAGACAAACCATTATTGACACCCTTTTTACTGTCATAATGTATCATTTAACCTTCTTCTGTCTTCTCCAGTTTCGCAACATTGCACCCTGCTGGATTGGCTAGCTGACGATGCAGACCGTCTGCAAATGTGTCAACTCCAATCACCTCAGACTGACTGAGACAGGGCAAGCCCAGAAAGACATGCTTTCACCAGCGAGTGTGGCTTCAAAGAACTGCAAACTCTGAACTCATCTTCACTGGAGTGGATACCTACAATGCGCATATGTCTTGGCACGCAAAAACACACAAACACATACACGTGTACACAAATCCATATGCTTTTAAAGATTTGAGCAAGCCATTGCATCTGCTACCCCAATATTCACATATTCATTTAATTAAACATGCATGTTTCTTTTTCCTTTTTTCCTTTCCTTTCCTTACATTCTTATTAGTAATACAAAAGTCTAAATGCACTGATAAGACTAGAGACAAAAATCTAAATGCATTGATAAGACTAGAGGACACATCCATTCCTAAATAAATCAACTAGGTATTTAAAGCAGTTAATATTAATATGGTTAAATTAACAATGTTTAAATCACTACGTGACTAACAGATAATGGACAAACTTAGCAACTAGCTGAGCGTTTAGCAGCTAAAGAGACTCCTGAAATGCGTGCATTCATAACTAGAAACATAACTCCAAAAGAATGCTAATGTTGCTCCATATTTGCTAGATAAAGTAACAAAAAAGGGAAATGTTTGCCAACAAGTTTGCCATATCAACTCAGAAGTTATTTGTACAGCTTGTTTACCTAAAAGGGCAAACATATTGGTTCATGCAGCTTTAAGAAACAAGAAAACCAAATGTAGTCTGCATTTTATTCAACTTATTTTGGCACATGGCTTTTGAGTTTAAATACAAGTTTAGCAGTTAGGTTTTTAATATTTAATTTCCAATGATGTAGTGTTTGTTGTGGACTTTTATTTTAAAATGTCTATGCTGGTGGAGCATCCTCATACCTGGTCATATGTGTCTAGTCCTTCATTGGATAACTGATAAAGAAAACAAGATATAAGTATGCATTAAAACACCCTGCACCAAAACAATTAGTTTGAATCATATGTCAAAGTCAGTTAGTGTTGCAGTAAGTTTCCACACTAAAAATGCAGACAGAATGAAATGAAATAAAAGATAAATGAGACAGATAAATTGGATGAGGTGGTCAGGTGGCGACCACTTTGCAGTTTGTGGTGACTGACCGGTTTGTTGTTGTTGTGCGGGTGGTATTTACATGCTCTATTTAATCACATCAGCAGGTGTCAGCATGTTTAATCTCTCAATTCATACGGCATATTCGATTGCTCCATCTCACACGACACATGCTCTCAAGTATCATCTCACATAGTAGCCATTAGTTATCCATTATCTCGAACAATGACTGTTTAATTCCTTTTTGGTCCCCGTGCATGACTCATCAGACACGCAGTGGAAGGAATCCAGAGACACAATGTGCCCACAAGCATCTGTAAGAAATCGCCAGAGGAAGAAAGATATCCTGAGAGTAGCAGAAAATGAAAGGAATCAAATAAATAAATAAGTTAGGTAGATCATTGTGCAAGCGTTAACTAATTCTGGCCAGCTTTCTTGTAGATCCATCTATTTTGGATGTGTAGGCAGCCCTGGAGGCATGTTGACCTGAAAAAGACAAACCTCTCCCTTCCTTTCATCTTTTGAGTCAGTTTCTGCAAGCAAATGTATTAGGGCCAATCACACGAGGCCTACTTCTGCTGTTCTGCCCTGTAACAAGAGCAGTATTCTCAGCAGTGTTTTGCTCCCATCACATTGGATTCTTTTTTTTTTTACACGTCTTTTCTTCCATAATAGTGTTGTCAAAGGGATATGTTCGGATTTGTTGCGCAATGGAAACTATTGAAAATTCGATAAATAAATGTGGGGGCTACAATACTCTCTATAAGCGGAGGTGGATTTTTGACATTAGTGAGGTATAGGATCTCATATCTTCCCCTGCCTCCTCATACATCGGATTCATTCTCTATCCTAGACCTTCCACTTAAACCCGATGCATGTGAAAACTGCAGCTTTGAAATGAATTTGGCCTTCCTCTGTTTGACTCATATATACAGTATTTAATGCATATATTAAAGCACAATGGAGAATAGAGACCTTCAAGCACACTAGGTCTCTATTCTCCGCTGTGCTTTGAAGAGAAATGGAAACCATTGCACAATTATGACTGAAAATGAAACAGCACTGGAGTGGAGTTACAGAATCGGTTGAAAACAGGAGGGGAACAAAAAGAAAACACTCATCTTTATTTGTAGAGAAAATGGGGAAAAGAAAATCCATGATGATACTCAGAAAAGGGAGGGAAAGCCAAAAAGGGCCATGCCAGAGTAAGTCACTTTCACGTCGAGGTTACAGCCCTGCTTGTCAGAAAGGTGAGCAAGCTTTCCAAACTTGAATTTTATCGACCATTGCTTTGAATCCTGTCCAGAAGATAATGGCCATCTGCTCTCTCAATGTTATCTTTCTGCAAGAGATGAGGCACAAACTGAATGCAGGATGTCTGCAGTGCACCACAGCAAAAGCCACACTTTCAGTGCAGATCCACTTTTGCGGCATGACTGAAGCGTGGAAGCGTTCAACGGATTAATTTGCATAAAGATGGGCATCGGCCAGTTTTGCAGCGCCGCCTTCCCGGGATGCTTTGCGTTCACGTTAAAGTCGCTTGACGTCACCCATAGGAATAAAGTGGAGCGCGGCGCAACAGAAATGTCGCGCGGCCAGGTGGATCTGCATCTGTTAGTGACTTTTGGAGCTCTATGCCCCTACAATTTGGATTCCTCTTTAAGTTCCAATGGGTAAGAGTTAAGGGAATGGGATAATGGGCCCTGGCAGCAGACATTTTCTTTAGGGACATTTTCACTTATTCCTCACCTTGCCCCCTAAAAAAAGGAATAGTAATGGATGCAGCCTGGTTGGTGTAATAAGCCCACTTCTGAGAGGTTCTTAGTGAGCGCCCCCTCCATTGGAAGAATTAAAGGCGAAAGACTTGCATTATTTACCACCCACCTCAGTACCGCCACACCCTGCGCAGACAAAGCGACCTACTGCAGGAAAATGGATTTTTCTGCAGAGGAGCTCAGATAAGAAGGATAGAGGGATGAAAGGATAGAAAACAGAAAAAGGAGGGGATGAAGACTGAAAGACATTAGGAACATTCCCACCCAGCCATTTCTTCGCACAAGCCTTTCTGTTATTTCCTCATCTTCCTCCCTGTTGGCCTGATAAGGGCAGTTCTTTACAGGCCTCCACGGATCAGTCACCTTTTCCACTGGAAAGGTCTAACGCTGGCCCAAAGCTCAGTTCAAGCTGAGAAGTCATCATTCCTGCCCTTTATCTCCCAGGTGAGGAATGATCCAAGGCTAAGTGCCATGCCAGTCTACCCCCAATATGCCCTCAATCTCCTTCAACGTTTCCCTCGCACCTCCTTAGGCTGCATCCAGAGAGATAGGAGGAGAGCTGGTGACGTGTGAGCGCCGGTTTCACAACACCTCACGGCAGAGCGGCCATCAGATAAGACCAGAGTAAAGATCCAATAGTGGAAAGTTGTCCCAGTGGCGCAGCAGTATCTGAGCGATGGGTTGGTCATCTCCCAACACCCCTCGCTTCTGAACAAGTGAGCCACGAGATGAGAAGATGGGATAAACACGTCAGCATATGGCAACCACCTGAGACTTTACCTTACCTCCCAGAAAACAAAACTCTCCCGCAATCTGCACACATCACTTCCCTGGATTTCAACACAGGTGTTTGTGTGTTTATGGGGAGTTTTTGGAGTGTACAAGTGTATGTGTGTATCGCTGTTGTTGTCACAGTCCCAAAACGACTGTAGCACTGTAAGTGATGCGCTGGCGCAATTTGCGCGTCACTGTACTTTGGGACGACCCAACTGACAAGACTCCCTGCTTTGCTGCCTGGGTAATGAGTCATTCCAGCCCTGGAGAAAAACAATCTGGTATTTTTAAACTGCATCCTTCAGCTGTTCCTTTCTCCCTGGAGCTCCAGCTTGTGAGCTCTTGCTGGCTTGTAAAATGAATGCCATTTTTAGTGCTTGTGCTAATGGGCCTGATATGTCTGAATAATACAAATGCATTACAGTGCTTTTAATGGTACTTTTGGTTCATCCATGCCCTACTGATTAAGACTTAATGCTCTGCACAATGCAACACAATACCATATGTGTGTGAGTCCAAAACCTAGACTGGTGCTATTAGTGCGTGGTAAGGTTAAAACACTCAAGTGTTTTTAAATGCTAAAAAAGGGAACACTGTTAGTTTAACTAAAGTGTGACAAATCATTTTTTCCCATCTACCCAAGTGTCTCAATTTCAGGAGCGAAACCGTACCGGACAAGCATGTGAGTATTGATTTGTTGAACAAATGTGGGAAAAATGAAAGATATAAAACTAAAGAGATTCAATCCCTAAAATTACGCAGCACATCAATAATTAAAGGAGTCAATTCTAATCTTACAAAATCTTAGCCCTCTTTTATTTTTTAGCAGGTAACTGATATCAGGAATTGAGAATAATGATGACTCGATTTACTATTAAAACCTTTGTAAATGCTAGTGTTCTGCCTTGTAGTATTTTCCTTTTCATGTATAAAAATAAAAAATCATCCACATGACGACCGGTTACATGACAGTTAAGTTTAGCCGAGAAAAGGTGATTGTGAGCCAGGTTGAGAGCACCGTGAGGTCGTTTCAGTGGGCGTTGTCATTAAGTTTAGCTGACAACAGGTCACAATTAAATATCAAAGTGGAAATACCTCAATATTGTACTTATGTACAGCAATTGAGTAAATTACTGTCATAGTCTTGGGGCTTTGCTTCACTCACTCTTCTGTGTCATGTCTTGTTTTACTTCCCGTCTTTGTGTTTTCGAGCCTGTTTACCACCGAACCTGTGTTTATGAATTATCACCTCATTCCCCTCACCTGAGTTTCTCCGCCCATCTCTCCAGCTACACTTCACTACATTTCATGCCCTCGTTAGATTAGTTTTAAGCCATGGCTTTCAGTTCAGTCTTTGTTGAATCCTTGGTTTTAGTTGAGACCAGTTTTGCCTTTCCTGCACTAAACCTGCAATAAAGAGTCGTTTTCCTGTTCCTGTTGTCTGCTGTCTCCTGTCTCCTGCGTTTGGGTTTTCACCTGCTCTATTCAACTGTGACAGTTAGAAATTACATAGTCTTTTCCAGCAATGCAAAACTAACTAACAGGTTTCCATGGTTCAATGATCAACTTCCACATTTCTTAAGGATTTTTATCGGTTCTTTATAAACATAACATAAGCATACCCATAACATATCTCTCACTCAGCATGGACACATCCAAGGGTCCGGTTGCAAGAAACCATCAAGTCTTTTAAGTTAGTGCACTTTTCTACTTAACGTCCTTTGATTGATTGTTCGTGTTAACTTATGTGGCAGAATGTGTACTCTTCTGTCCGTGTGATGCATTTGTATTATTTCGTGGTTTGTACAATTGCCTCTTCACATTATGCATGCGTTTGCTACATGTGACATTCGGCTCTGTCAATAAAAAAGAGAGAAAAAGCACAGAACGAAATCCCTCCTGATCCTCTCTCATATAAAAACCTCTAAAGTCACTCTGCATCTGCATTCTACTTAGAGTGGCGCAAGCGTTGTGCCGCATCACCTGAGCAGCCACCACCTGACAGCATGAATTTCAATCATTCTGCTGAGCTCGTAGCCCCGTCCCCACCACCGCCCTCTCCCTTATTCCCAACGCAGCCACCCGCCACTGTCATGCTAATTTACTAGTCCGCACTGATGTGAGCACTCACGTTTTATAGCTTTCTCATAGACCCCATCATGGGCTGGCAATTAAAGTTATGCATGGTTTCAAACAGGAGCACAAACTATGATAATTCTGCTCTCCCCTGGAGAAAATCTGCTCAATCAAAGGTCATGAGACAACAGTGCAGGGTTATACACTTGTTTTCCAACGAGGAAAATAGCTTCTAGGCAGAAAACATTGAGTGTTAGCTACAGTACATGTAGCTTCATAGGTACACCAGTTCATTTCTACAGGGTATCTACAAATAGCTATGCAGCAACTGAAGTGGTTAACAATAGATTATGTTTGCTCTTCCACTTTTGTTGGCTATATCTATGGTAAACGGCCTCCGGTAAAGTAGGGTAAACAAGAAAATAGAGGCTGAGTGTCTGCTCAGAGCAACACATCATGCTCCCAGAGATTATCATTAGTTTTACCAGCCAGCAGAAAGCAAGAGAAGAGGTTTGTGCTGCAATTAATTAAGCACAAATTTGGTCATAAAGAAGAACACCAAATCACAGCGCGTTTGTATGAATCCAAGTTAACCAACAGAACACCCTGATCGGCTAATCTCTACATAATATCCACAAGCCTCTGCATGAGCTTTTGAAAACAAAGCACTACGCAATTTCAGAGCTCATCAGGAGCTTATGAAGCTTCCACACTTTTCTCGAACATGACATGCCATTTATGATTAATGACATTACCGGCTGGGCTAAGATAAGAGCTCAATTAGCTGTGTGGGCAAGGACCTTGACTCTATCTCCAGTGACTAATCCCATGGCTTTTGTTATGATTAGCAAGAGCAGACTTTTAATCTTGGCTTCTGAATGCCTGGAATTGGATTGAACACAACTGATTCATTAGCAGTTAAAAATGCACTTCTTCTGTGAGTGGCACAATTCAGCGCTGCATGATGGTGGCAGCATGGATGTTTATATTTCCTAATCTTCCAATCTCTGCCATTTATGTGCTTTGGCAATATCAGTGGCAACACTCGTTGGCAGACAATTAAATTCAGTCTTTTAAGTGAAATTAATCCATCCACCTTGTTAATATTTTAGCAAGAGGGGCCCCTTGAGAGGTGTCATCAGTAAGCCCACTCACTCTCTCAGGGGGTGGTGGGGTGTCCTGCCTACATGCTCGAACCAATGTTTCCTCCAAATATATTTCTAGATACAGCAGCAATGCCCAGGGAGTTTTGCTGAAACCCATAATCTCTACAGAACTCGGAAACTTTCAAAAGACTGTGGATCTCAGAGTATAGCACAAGTAGGTCCCCTAACAAGCTCTTTATAATTCACCATATGTTCATTGAAAACAGTCAAGGACAATTTGCAGCTTTAATTTGGTGTGAAAACTTTTAGTGACGAATTATGAGTATTAAATATTTAGCAAATTAATATGAGGATAAACCTTTCAAAGGGGGGAATGCTAGAGTATGCAGGGAGGTATAAAGATAAGATGGGAACGCTGTGCATAGAACATGATATAGTGGTATTTATCTGTGCTGCTAGAACGCACAAAGTATGAGAGTTCTACTGTGGTAGTCGTTTCTGCAGTAAAACCCATCTTGCATGATGCTGCACTTTGTAGCACTCTCACTCTGCAGGGGGAAATGTAGCGCACCATCTGTTTGCCGATCCCCGGCAACAAACAACAGACAGACCAACGCAGCAGACAGACCAGCAGACACAGGCAGGCACCACTCCCGCACTAGCAAAGAATTGTGGGAAACAGAGAGGCAGATACACGGACGCAAAGCAGCTAAATGTGGGATGAAAGCAGTCATCAGCTGCTTGATCAGGAGGCCTGCGCTGATACCGCACACCGAGGAATGATGCAAATTGAGGCAGACACTGCAAAGGAATCGCCGTGCAATGAGAGAGACTCTTGATAGCGAGCGAGCAGGAGAAAGTGAAACGATGGGTTGGGGTAAGAGACGAAGGAGAAAGAAAGCAAATGTAGCCACCATACGATGAGAGAGCCTCAACAGAGTAGAAAATAGAGAGAGAGAATAGAGAAACAATTAAAGGTTAGTGTATCTTAAGAGACAGTCTGCAACAACAGACTTGACAGTGTGAGAGAGAGAGAGAGAGAGAGAGAGAGAGAGAGAGAGAGAGAGAGAGGGTGGGAAGGGAAGGAAAGGGAAGAAAGAGAGGGGAAGATTTAGGGATGCAATCCATTTTTTTATCCAAAATGCTAGAAGTCCACACAACTTGCCTCAATCAGAATGGTACATAGTCCAATAAATGTAATTTTTGGATTACGATTAATATGAGTGGCTTATCACACACAAGCCCACACCCAGACAAATATGAACAAAACTGGGACTTCACAGTCTGTCACATGCATATACCACTGTGAAGCAAACATACAATCTAAAATGTTAAAGGATATAGGAGGAGAGGGGAGATATAATTGCCTAAATATGCTATGGACATGTGAGAAAGGCTTAAGCTTGCCCCCTAGTGTTCATTCCCGTCCCTGATGTCATCCGAACAACAGTGCAAAGCAATCTCTGTCTAAACAAGGTATTATGTCTGGTATTGCATACTTAAATCTCATTTTCTTAGAATAAGCACAAAAAAAGTCTGTCAATAAGGCGGTGTTCGTGTTCAGCACATAGTATTTTGAGATTTTTCTTGTGTCATTTTCTTGATTTTAGTACAGCTATCTGCCTTTTCCAGTCTGGTTTCAAGATAGTAATGCTCATTTCAATAAATCTTGACAGCTGCATTGGGAACAAGTTAAATAATCGGGCCTAATTGAGGTTTAAATTTATGTTGACTTGCTGTTAATAGTCAAGGATCCTTTTAAAGCCATCAGTGTTTTGACATAATAATTTGCACAATCAGATCTTTGTGTCTGACAGCATTTGTCCTGTTTTAATAATTACTGTGGCACGAGAGTACATTACGCCGTATAGTCATGAATAAAACAGGATATCCAGCATTTGGGCTGACGTTTGACCACCTTCCCCTCCTCTTTTTTTAAATAGATAGATGGACAGATATATATATGTGGAAATGGGAATCCAGCAAATGAATGTTTTCTGCTACTTGGTTTACAAGTTTGTTGATGAATAATCAAGCGGTCTGGTATCAAAGGCCATGAAAAAAGTATGTCTTGCAGTGAGAAGTAGACAGCTTCATAAATAATGGTGTAAGCCTGTGAATCGACATCAAAGTCAGCACTACATTAATAGAAAGATTAATTATTTGAAAGATAAAAAAAGAATGTGATCCTTTAACTAGACCTTCCGCTTGGCTCTGGAAATTCTCAATTTTTTATTGCCAGCAGCAGATTTGATTTAATAATTTGCAATGATTCAACACTGAAATGCCAGCAGCAGGCAAGCCAAATTAAGAAAACACAAGAGACTATTTACATTCAACATGCTTGGACAAAGGAAATGACAAAGGTATTTTAATAAAAATGAAATTGGATGAAGACACTGAAAGACAAAGGTCTTATACAACAGCATCACGTTTATCAGCATACACTCTCGCCTGCAGAGCTGTTTGTCTTGCATGCAGTTCATTTCCATTTTTGTTAACCTTTTCCAGCTGCCCAGGCAACATCTGTCTGTGCATGTGATAAAAGGCGTATTCGTGAGACAGGTTGCCCTTGTGTCCATGCTTTACACCAGAGAGATGTTCTAAAATGTTTTTGTGTCTTACATCTCTTTGTTTTGAGCTAAGCTTTGCAGGTTGACAGCTCAAATCCCAGTAGCCAGTGGTATAAAAGGCAAATCACAGCAAAGTGACTGAAGCAGCTTAGCTGTCATCAGCTTAACATGGTTATCAGTGGCGTTATTTAAAATCTCAGTGAACAGTGTCATTAGCCCTCATCAAGGTAAAATCCTATAATCAACACCATGTCAAGAAAGGATTTATCCTCCGGTTAGGTGATAATAATAGAAGACAAGAGGACAAAACCCTGATCAATAGTCCATTTGTAAACCAAACAGTAGCTTGAAAAAATTAGCCAAGTCATGAGTCGGCATGAATTTTATTAATTTTCCAAATTTGATGCCTCACATGAAAGTATTGAAATATTACAAATATTTTTGGTGTGAGAACCAAAATTTGACTAGTGCATCAACAACAAATTGGGACTTTGTTGAATATGGACCAATATAGAGATGCAGGTAAAGATTACTTTCATTATTGATTCATCTGTTGATTACTTTTTTAAATGAGTTGATCATCACAAGTTCCCAGAACTAACGTCATTACATCACTGGTTTTGTTTAACCAACAGTTCAACACCCACAGATATCCCGGTTAGAAATGGTAAATAGTTGCATTTATATAATGTTTTTTATCCAGAGCACTTTACAATTTGCATCTTATTCATCCATTCACACATACACTCCCACACACTGACGGCAGCGAGCTACCATGCAAGGAGCTGGTGGCCTAACCATCGGGAGCAATTTGCAGTTCAGTGTCTTGTCCAAGGACACTTACACATGTGGAAAGGAGGAGCTAGGGATTAAACTGCCGGACATGTGATTAGTGGACGACCCGCTCTAAGTCCTGAGCCACAGGGCGAAAAAATGATATTTATCAAGCAGAAAAGCCAGCTTCCACCTTCTCAAATTTGATGATTTGTTTGTCTGACTCAAGCTATTCATTTTCTGTTGATCAACTTATCAATTACTCAACGTTTCAGCTCTAGACCAATGCACATTACCTTGAGTCAATTGTTAATTCTGAACCTCATATTTTTTATTATTGTATACATTATTCCATACAAGCATAGTGGTTTTATTATTGTTACTCTGTGGTGTTTTTATTCCTAAGCTCTACAGTCTGGGAGTCCTAACACTGGAAACCCTAACTGTCTATGATGCTGGCTCCCAGTCAAAATTCTTGCTTGTTGAGAGCCAATTCTTGGTTGGGGCAGGAAACGCCTATGCAACAACAGTCTGTGTAAAAACAAGCTGCTTATTTTGGTTGTATGATTTCACAATTCAAAATTTACTATTCAAGGTAGTGTTAGGCTAAATACCAGAGAAAGAGTCAAAAGCAGTGCCATAAAGATAGGAAGTAATGTGACAGACGACCATGGTAACAGCGTAAGCGGCCATCCTTGGTAGCATAATGTGATCATAGATGACCATGACACAAGGAATTTCTAATCAAAGGTTGCTAACTGATTTCTACCTCACTCTTTTAACTTTCAGTCTCTTGTCGTGTCTTCTCATTATGATTTAACAGGGCATAGAAAAACAAGGCTGACATCCCCTTGATACTTAGACCTATTATCTAATCATTTCTGCCTCCCTTAGTGGAACAAATTGGTTGTCTTAACCACGACTCCCCTTACACAGTGCAAGATACAAAAGGAGAAAAGGCCACAGGAAGAAAAGCACATGTTTCTCACAAAAGAAAACATCTCATTAAATGGATTTTTCTACAGTATTTCCCCTGGTTTTTCACTTAAGAGCTTGTTGCGAGAAATGATCGGTCGACACAGGAAGGTTATGATCTAATGTCTCCACACCAGATCAGTCTGACCAAAGGATCCTATATGGACAAGATAAGCACCTGCCCTTTATAACTGAACTAGCTTATTACACGGGTTTGTGCAATCTCCTCTGTGAAGGCTGCCCTCTGATACAGCCGGCAGAGCTTAGCAGTGAAAATGCAAAGCCATCACTTTATTGCAAGGAAAGAGAGACTGTGAATTACAGTTTTTTTTTAATATATCACAGCACAAAGATGGGATAAGCAAACAACAGCAGGAAATCCGCTTGTACTTTTAAATGTACTAGCAGGCCGGCCTGTTTGCATTTGAAATAGTTTCTTGTTTCACATTTCCATATGTGTGCATACGCAAAGGGATTCATTTATCTGAGAAGCTTGCAGGCTGACCAGCTAGACATTATTGGCAGCGGATAGTCAGGGTGAAAAAAGACTCCAGATCAAAAGCAAACATCAATGGACTGTTGTCACCTTAGCTATTGCCATTATTCAAACGCCAGTATTTCCTGTTCTGTCAATAGGATCTGGCACCGAGCACCAACAGTCTGTTGAATTTTGCCCTCTCCTCAAGACTAATATCCCACCAGGAGAACTTATCTAATGGGACCTAACACTTAAATCGACATTTTGAAGATCAGGTCTGAGGTCACTATTTGGAGTTTATTCCTTAAAAGAGCTTATACTTTCTTGTGAGCATCGAGACTAGACACACTCCCCAAAATGGAGTCGATAAAGTATCTGCTCATCAGGGGAGCGTGACAGCCTGACAGATGAGACCACATCAATCATGTGGACTCCAATAGCCACTCTGTGGCTCAGATAAAATAGAGAGCGCAGACAGTCGGCTCCTTAAATAGGCACCAAAGGAGCCAAGTGGAGACCTTCTCCATCTATCTTATTTGGAGACAGGTCAAGAGGTCATTATACCCTCAAGAACTTTAGGGTCTTTCACCGCTGCGTTGATTGAGAACCAAACAGTTCCTGAATCCTAAAATGAGCTCTCTTTCTTTTATGCTTCCACTAATGTCAGGCTGATTTTTCTGAAGTGATTGCTCTATGCAAGATTTGCCCATACCCTCTGGGAGGAAATCAAATGCCATGCACATTCCTGAATAAAAAGGAAGATGAGACCTGGTAAGCCTTTTCATGTTCACGTCTCATTTCTGCCATAACAAACTTTGCAAAAATGCAAAACGGGATGCGTGATGAACCCAAACCAACTCTGGCATCAGGCTCCCCAGGGCAACTTCAGAGCAGGCGAGTCGCAGCAGCAGCTGTTATGTTCTGGCACCTGTTGACTACGGATGTCACCCGAAATCTGAACACGTGTCTGTGAGCTACTTAGAAGCACACTGCCTTTACGTATATTGCTGGGGAATCCTGGGTGTTGTTGGTGGTGTGAATGCATTTAGACAGAGGTCCCAATTGTGACTTCTGACATACTTGTTTCTCTTAAAGGGTTGATAGAATGATTATATAGGGTATTTCACACTGTTCCTTATGGTCTCCTCATGGGGTATGTAACATTGGTTGGGCTGAAAATGGCCTGGTTGATATTTTATTGGCCCTTATGCATCCCTGTGTTTTGGCCCTATTTGTAACAAGAGCTTTTCTTCCAAATATGGTATGGTCATGAATATTTAGATGAGCTGCGCTGATTGGTTGAGCGTTGACTGCCATACGGACATATTAGAGAGCGCTGATTGGTTGAGCGAATCCCCAATACACATACATTAGAGAAGCGACAGAATCTCATATTCCAGACACTGCAATGTTTCATTACCAAATTCACTTCTGAGACTTTTTGTTTAGAAATCCATTATATAAAGCTGAAATATGGGCCGTTTTACAAAATTTGATGGCTAATTGCAAATTTGGTAAGACGTGTCGGACTTTAGGAGCTCCACACAGTCTGACGGAAAGTGGCAGCCTGCTGGGCTCCATACCCAGGGCAAAGTTACCCTTTGTGGATACTGCACTACGGGCTCCGCGGCCAGCTGCCAGCATAACTATAATATATTTACGGTTTGAATTTTCGTCACGCCACTTTGATTTTAAGGCATTTTTATGAACGTGGAGGGCGTTTTTTGTTAGGACCGAGCAGCTGCTTGCAATATGTCCCATTCATTACAATGGGGAAATACCGCAGCTAGCTAGCTACACTTTCGCCATAACTAAATTATATTTACAGTTTGAATTTCGTCACGCCACTTATATAACATCATTCCCCAATGTCTTATAAAGCTAACCGTTGTGTCCGATTTGATTTTAAGGCATTTTTATGAACGCGAGGCGTCTTTGTAGGACCAGTAGCTGCTTGCTATATGTCCCATTCATTACAATGGGGAAATACCGTAGCTGGCTAGCTACACTGTCGCCATAACTAAATTATATTTACAGTTTGAATTTCGTCACGCCACTTATATAGCATCATTCCCCAATGTCTTATAAAGCTAACCGTTGTGTCCGATTTGATTTTAAGGCATTTTTATGAACGCGAGGCGTCTTTGTAGGACGAGCAGCTGCTTGCTATATGTCCCATTCATTACAATGGGGAGATATCGCAACTTGCTCACTTTCGCATAACTAAAGTATATTTACAGTTTGAATTTCGTCACGGCATGAATATTACAGGTTCCTCAAGGTCTTACAAAGCTTAGCTAACACTTGTCCGATTTCGGATTTCAATTGAATGTATTTTTGTGAATGTCAGAGTTAGGAGGAGGCTAGCTAGCTCTCATTGATGGACTCCATCTCACCGCGGCTCTATCAATGAGACTCGCGGACAAGAGGCTTTATTTCCCCGATTGTTTGTTTAAATAACTCAACACACATACCCATTATAAGATTTACTGGAACCTGCGGGCTGCAGTAAAAGATTGCGGGCGTAACAAGCTCGCTGACACTGCGGTCAGGGTGGCGATGTAGCAACCCAGGCAGCACCAACACCGGCACTAAACTCCGACACACAGTCGGAGAAAATTTGCAATTAGCCATCCTTTTTCATAAAGCGGCCCATATTTGAGCTTTATATGGTTGATTTCTCGCATAAAAAAGTTTCAGAAGTGAATTTTGTAATGGAATAGCAGAGATCTGCGTGACCTAGCTAGAGTCAGAAGACTACCTGATCTCAGGTCAGTTGTGTAGCCTATGTAAATGTTGGGGCGTGACTGTTCTCTTAAGGTTCCGGATTTTGAGATGCTTGCGTAAGCAACTAGCTTTGTTGGGATTCGCCCGTTTTCAGCGGCAGTTTCAAAATATGAGATTTTCATAGTAAAGGGGTGTCAGTGGGACTTCGAGCTTCTATGTATGTCCTATTTACCCACTGAACTGTCGTTATTCAACTATGACAGGGTAAAATCGGTTTTGCATTCTATCACCCCTTTAAAACTGTATTTTGACATTTTCTGTCAAACATCACAACTCTGCAGTTAAACAATGGCATTTGGTTTTTAAAACAAGTCAAGTCAAATCTTTTCATAGGGCACATTTACTTTAAAAATACCACTCTGTTGTGTGCCGCATTCTTTACAGCTTAAAAAAACACCAAAGTATTTTGAGGTGAACAAAAAGTTACTAAATGTAGGGAATAAAATCTGGTATTTAATCAATATGACCTCTTGTTCTTGTGAGTCAAACAGCACTATAGAACTTGTGTCAGGGAAAAATGTTGCCTTTTTTACACTCAAAGCTAATGCCTTCTATGGCTCTGAAAGGAGCACTCATGTGTCCGGAAAAATATAACTCATATGATGATTGCCAACGACATTCAACTCTGTTCTGCTGTTCTGCTCTTCTAAAAAAAAAAGGACTCCCTGGAGTCTTTTCTGAGGTTTTATAGAACACATTATTAATCAATTATGAAAAATAATAGTTAGATGCAGCCCTCGTTTAGTACAACTTTCGTCTTGGGTCCTATTTTTGTTGATTTAGCTGTCATTTCTATCACTTATGATGACATACTCACTTTAACAAAAGAAACAAGCAACATTCTCAACAAAACAAACGTTAATTGCTGTGCTCTGGGAACATGAGCAGTCAGGTGATCTGACGTAAACAAGCCATCTGTTCATTTGGATATTAAACTGAAAGTGTGCACACCAGAAATGTCTATATAATCCCTTGATGCACTGGAAAATGTGGCCATGCAAAAAGTTGAAGCAGGATGCTGTAAACTGTGATAGATGTTTGCAAAACTATTTGAGTAATACTATTTACTGTTCGTCTTTCTTCGAAATAACCTTCTGGGCTTAAAAAAAGAAATTCTTTATAACAATCTGTCTGCTCACGTGTCTTGACCCATCTGACTTCTTTTTTTCTAGATCTTAGGAAATTAATTAATTAATTAATTAATTTGGCGAGTGCAATGTCATTATTAAGGACAAGAACGATGGCCAAAACTGCATGAAATAGAAATGTCCCTTTGGAGTGTATTTTAACGTTTATTTATCCAGGTAAGTCAATTGAGAACAAATTCTCATTTGCAACGACGACCTGTCACATTCACACAGTTACACATTCATACCTGGAAGCTGCCCGGTACAACCACAGTCTGATCTGCTGGCCACTGAGCAGCGGTTGGGGTTAAGTGCCTTGCACAAGGGCACCTCAGTGGTGGTAATGAGGGAGGGACAAGCGCTGCTCTTTCACTTTCCCCACCCAGATTTTTTTATCCTGTCGGTCTGGGGATTGAACCGCCAACCTCCCATTAGGTTTGGCACGGCCCTATCTCAACATATCTCACCATGTGACCAAGGTTATGTATGGCCTAATGGGCCATTGGAAATCCCCCGTTTGATCTCTGCCTCTACCGGAGAATGCCAGCATCAGTCACTTTCATCTGTTTTTATTACCTCTTCTCAGACAGATAAGCCGTTTGAGCACCTCCTAAGGTATTCACTGGCGTACAGTATGCAGCTAATGACACAAATATACTACAGGCACCCCGTCATTTATCTTTTTACTACTATCATTTCTAAGTCAATTAGCCCAGTCAATATGTTGTGTCAGTTATTACCCGCAATATACCATATGTAAATGACTTCTATGCAGTGCAGACACCTTTATCAGGTTGACACCAAGGTAAAGGCAGTTGGAGGGAAATCAGAATGACAGATTGACGGCACAGAATGTAAACAGGTTAGCTTGTTGATTCATGAGGGCTTTAGTGGGGAGATTATATAGAAACAGGAACGTTGTGTAGGAGGAATCATTACATGAAAATAGCAAATTTTAAAGTTGAAGTAAAGATCTCTATATGCAAAGTAGTGAAAGAGAGACAAGAATCAGGAGGTTGGCTTAGTATGCGTGCTTCCCCTTTCCTTCTCTGTCTTTCTCAGTTCCCAGAGTTCTCTACTGCAGTCTGATCTTCTGCGCCATCATCAGCCCTGCTACACCATCTTCCAAGATTCTTTATTTCCCATTTTATCTTAAATATGCTATCTCGGTGACAGCGACTTCGCATGGGGAAAGATCGGCTGAAATCTTCTTTTAGAGAAGCTGAGGAAGCAGTTGTGACACTCGATCTCTAACATTATGCTGCCAGCTGGCTCCACAGAGAAGGAAGAAGGATGTATACCCCTGTCGAGGGGACACGGTTAAAATTTACTACACATTTTGAGATACAAACAAGAAACTTTCAAAGAAACACAAGGCTGATGAAATATATATGGGGTGACAGAGAGAAAGAAGGTTTATCTTGCAGTCACACAGCTAGAGGTACGTTTGGTTGTGTGGTGGCAGTCAATCCAGAATATGTTATTTCCCTTCCCCTGTTGATTTGAACAGCCCATAGGAAGCCTGTGTTGACTTCTATGGACTTTATTTAAAACCCTTATTTGTTATTCAGAGCAAGTTGCACTTGCCTTAACTCTTTTAATTTCCACACCACATTTGGGAGGCAGTATTGCCTCATCAGAAGCTCATTTTTTTTAACAAACTGAGAACAGCTGCAAGTCTGGAGATTTTGTTGCCGACATGGAAAACAGTCATTAAAGCAGTTACTGGGAGTGTTTGTGGAGCCCAATTTGCGTACCAATGAAATAGTACTGTCACCTGGGAATCAAGAGAATTCACAAACCAGCATGCCCTAGTGAATATTGAAATTCTGTTATTAGAGTGTTATTAGGTTTACTGACTAAACATCCAAATAATCATTTCTATAAAAATATCAATAAAGGGCAAAATGTCACATTTAGCGTGGCTCAAATTTCATGCAGATCTAATCATATCTGAATGATAATGACCCTGACAATTCTGTGATTGAATTATTACACCTAACTCTGTAATCAGTCAGGATTTTTAAGAGTCTGTCAGTAGTGGAACATCAGTACACCTTATTTAGTTTGGTGTAATATAATGTGGAAAGTACAACAAAGGATGAGTTGTAGGTGGTGCAGTTAATACGAGTGTGGTATCTTTAGTAGCGATTGTGTGATGATGTGTTGGAGAGGAATCCGCTTGACACTGTTTTTGATTATAAAAGTTTTATTACATCAAGTTTTCAGCATCGATTACAAGCCCTGCAAAAGCTCAGAGAGTTACGAAGCCCACAGTACACGCTGCAGTTCTGCTGTTGAGACATAGTATATATCCTTTGGTTTGTATAACATAAGAAGTGGTGATGTGGGAGTAAATGATAGGTGCAGGGAGCAACCAATTGGTAACCTCCACATGGAATAGCCCCAACAGAGTCACCCCCCTTTAGGGGAGCCCATCTGCTATGTTAGCCCTCTGTCATGATGACTCAGCAAAATGGAGCAATGTCCATCTGAACCCTTTATAACAGACACTTAAGTCAAAGTTATAAGCCTTTAGATACTACACGAGCGATGTTTTCTTTCTAACAATCAGTGTTTCCAACCTGATTTCTTTTTTTAAATTTTCATTCCTTCTTCCCTACCTTTGTGTGACTGATATTTTAGGTTCATTTCACTCGCGTTGCATTTTAATTTGGACTGGCATCCTTAAAAATAAAGGAAGATAAAAGGGAAACTGGCACTATGTTAATATCTCTTTGAAGATTGAGTCAATCTGGCAACAGAATGCCAAGCCCTTATTTTCCCGTCCCTTTCCCCCCTTCCTGTATTCAGCACAGTGAATAAGAGATAACTGCAGACTCAGCTTAGCAACAGCTTACTTTAGGTGGAGAATCTGTTAAAGCCCTCTGCTTTCATCTTGCTCCTTGTGGCAGAAACCAAGCTTTGTTTAGTCTTTTCTAATCTACATCTGGACACTGAATATTTATCTATGTAATTTCTGCTTATTCCTACGTCCACTCCTGCAGAGAGACACAGACTGCACCTGTCTGGCTGGATTTCCAAAGGTATAGACGGTAGTAGAAAAAGTATTCAGATCTTTAGTAAAAGTACAGAAGTTTATGCAGCAAAATGTAGTGTGGTATTATATGACTGGATTATTACAGATGTATTACTGTATATGCAGCATTCTGTGCTGTAGCAATGTATATACTGTTGGGCGGTTTAATGTATAACAATGCATCATAATTTATAAACTGATCATAAAGTTTGTATTTAAAACCTTAATCTGCAAAGTTACTCATAACTATAGCTTTGAAATAAATGTGATGGAGTGAAAAGTGCAATTTTTTTTTTTTAGAAGTAAGTAACATGGAATAGAAATACTTAAGTACAAGTACATCAAAATTAGACATAACTACAGTACTTCAGTAATGTTACTTTCCACCACTGGATATGGATCAACCTCCTTAATGGTTTGTATGATGGGAATGTGTGTACATCAAGTAGGGGAAGTAAAACACTTTCTGCTCATAGGTGGCAGGCTGTTGTCAGCCATACTCCCATAATGCAAGTCCTTCATGTATGTAACCTGTGTAATCCTCCATTAGATGTGCAAATAATGAAAATGTTATAAAGTAAAAAACAACTTGGTACATTGCGGTACAAAACGCATTTAATCGGCAGACAATTTTATGTAAATTTTGATGACAGCACCAGAATGTGTAACTCAAAGAAGTGCTCTTAAAAATTGCTTCAAAGTGAAGCAGAGTTTCAGCTTGTACTGCAATACAAAATCATTTTTCATCACTTCCTCAAACACCTAATTCTTCTGTTTTCCACACCTTTACCTGCTGCATGCTTTTTATATCTTATTCTTACCATCTCTGCCCGGCAGATAAAGTACACAAATGATATAAATGCAGGTGTTTAGATGTTGATCCACCCTTTCAAATAAAAATAAAAAAACAGAATCTACTCATCTAACACTCCCACTAGCAAAGCATTTAATGGACATTTCATTACAGACATTCATTTGTTTCCCAAGGGTCCTTGAGGAGAGCTTTTGAACCAAAAAGTGTGAAGTGTGAGAAGCAATCTGCCAGAGTTTTGACGACATCCGTATCAGGACTCTGCACCCGACCCTCCATCTTGCCTCATCTAAGAGCTGGCGTACACGTCACACTGCAACTTTAATACCCATTTAATTACTCTAATCTTGACCTGCCTGTAAAATGAGCCTGGCTGCCACTGCCGCCCATGTTTCTGTTATCTGTGCAAAAATGCATTAGCGCGTGCCCCCCTTAATGGCTTTAATTAGTCGTAAACGGAGCTGATTCTCCAGTTAAGTGGACGAGGAGTCGATACTGTAATACAGTCCTAATATGCACAGCTCCAACTCTATCTCATTGAGAAGGTGGTGTACAGGAGGATAGTCTGCCCGGCAATGGCAGAGGGCGGGCAGGATAAACCCATTCGGTAATAAAGAAGGTATCAAATACTCCAGAATCATATCAGGCAGTACACTGTCACAGTCACTCACTGCTCTGATATGAAAAGGACACAATTAGAGTGCTGTTGTATTGACAGAGGAATCCTTATAGAGGAGCAGTTTCAATGTCAGTTACATAATGTAGAATAAGTTTGCACTAGAGAAGATTAGACATCAGCAGGGCCTTTTGGAGCGAAAGGGACTTTATTAGTCTCCCTGTCAAAATAAAGTAAACATATCCTTTAGATGAGTGGAAAGACAAAGAATATGGGTAGAGCAAAATTGGAAAAATAACAAAAGCTACAATAAGAGCTGAATTTTTTCAGTCTTTCATGAGTGAAAGCTGTCTAAAAAGAATACTGGCAACACAAACATTGTTATTTCAGCATAAGTCAACGCTGTTTGCCCAATAAACACTTCCCCATATGGAAAACCCTGCAGGTTCAGTAAATGAGGCTGCTTTGAGGAAGAGAGACCCATAAAGTCCATGTCAGTAAACCATATCTTCTTTCATATGCTCATCTGCAATAAAGTTTCCAGTCTCCAGTCCCTCCATTTGCTGAGTAATGCCTTGCCCGGCCGGTGGTAAGATGCACTGTTCTCACACTGGAGGAAGCTAATGGCTTGTTATGGTTTCTAATGCATGATGCTTAAGCTTTTGAAATAACAGGTCTCTATTACGACTTTGTGTGCAGAATCCATTGACGGGAAATATTGCGATACCACAAGTGACCTCCTAGAATTTCTGAATATATATTTCTTGTCCTATTTGAAGAAGCCTTTTTAATGGAACAGTACCTCTAGAGGAGGAGATAGGGATACTCAAGTCATCCTCTTTTCCCAAAAAACAACTCTCTTTAATTGACTAGAATAAAGACAATCTTTAAAAAAAAAACGGCAGATGTCAATTGCAAAGTGAAGCAAAATGTAGGCAAAGGGACTACTTAAATACAAAGATTATCTGTGCTGTGGAGAAAATCTAAATTAAATCAACATCTGACTGACTAAGGCAAAAATTTAAATAAACAAAGATAAACTACAAGTTTCCAAATTGTACACAACAATGTACAGCATGCAAACCATGTTTTAGTTGTCTACCTTCAGAAGAAGAAAATACTTCTGAAAGAAAACTGTTGATAGTGACAATCATCCTGTAACTCAAGCAACAAGGAAATTGTTTCTGGAAGGACATGTTGTACTTGTTAGATTCTTTAAGCATCAAAAATAAAATTCCATTCACCCAAATTGTATTAAAGTGGAGGCAGAAATCTCAGCAGCAGATAGCTCAATCTAAAGACTGCATGGAATATGCGGTCTTAATTGAAATGCAGTATTGTATTGTATTATTTTTGTATAATTGTTGTCCCCAAGCCAGTTTTTGCTTTTAAACTACATAACTTTAAATATTGTATTTTGGATTTGTCTTTGTGATCTCAATTGTGATATGTCCTTGTATTCTCTTGTTCCTTATTAATCTATTTAAATATATGCATGTTTTTTAAACTTTGCCGTACTCTTTCTGTGATTCTTGCTATCTGCTTATTCCTAGAATAATTCATGTAGACATATGGATGTTAATATTCTTTCTTATACGTTCTATTTACATATGTTCAAGTTGATATGTTCAGATGTGCTCTGTGGCATACTTGATTTGAAAAGCTCCTTCTAATTAACAGCTATAAACACTCACTGATCACTTTATTAGGTACAACTATCCTGCTTGTATTTCAAATATCTCATCATCACGTGGCAGTAACTTAATGCATTTAGGCATGTAGACATGGTTAAGAAGATTTGCTGAAATTCAAACCAAGCATCAGAATGTATGTATTTTCCCTTTGCGGAATCAATAAAGTATGTCTTAATCTTAAGTGAGGTATGCAGAAGAGCATCTCTGAACGCACTACACGTGAATCCTTGAAGGAGATGGGCTAGAGCAGCAGAAGACGACAACAGGTGCCACCCCTGTTAGCTAAGAACAGGAAACCGAGGTTACAATTGGCACAGCCTCCAATAGATGATTGAAAAAACGTTTCCTGTTCTGAGTCTTGATTTCTGCTGCGACATTAGATAGTAGGGTCAGAAATTGCCTAAAAAACATGGAAGCATGGATCCATCCCACATTGTATTAACAGTTCAGGCTGGTTAGGTTGTGGTTAGATGGGAGATTCATTTCATGTGTGATGCTATCATGTAAATATGGACCAAAATCTCTGAGGAATGTTTCCAGCATTTTGTTAAATTTATGTCACAAAGAATTAAGGCAGTTCTGAAGGCAAAAGGGGTTCCAACCAAGTATACCAGGAAGG
This sequence comes from Perca fluviatilis, assembly GCF_010015445.1. NCBI lineage: Eukaryota > Metazoa > Chordata > Actinopteri > Perciformes > Percidae > Perca > Perca fluviatilis. The sequence continues at coordinate 29,900,637 of NC_053117.1, forward strand.
TGTACCTAATCATGTGGCCAGTAAGTGTACAGTATGCTTATTTATTTCCGATGAAGTAAGGTTTTGAAAACGTTGAACATGAAAATATTTGCAGAAAAGACAATTGATAAAAGTACAGCTCCTTCTTCTTCACTCTGGTGTATTGCGAGTGAAAAAACACATTCATAAACCATCGCAGAAATATATTTAATGGTACATTGGGCTGTTGTCTAAACTCTGACTTTTGGAGTAAAAGTACTCCAGCACTTGATTTCTGTTTCCAGTATTCAGTAGATGAATTCCTAAGTGTGATTTAAAACTGCTGATCAGATTCTGTAGAGTTCCCAGCCTTAATTTCAGTGTAACTGTAGAGGAGGCAACAATAAAAAAAGGAAAAACCAGGGGAGGCTTAAGTTTCTGGTGAGGTGAAGGTGTACCTATTTCATGGCAGTTTCTCCAGAGTTAACTGTGGGAGATGGGAATGTAACATGTACCACTCAACCCACCTGAAATACGGTCCGCCTCCTAAACCTTGTGTGAGTCAGCAAGCAGCAGGGGGTTCTAACAGCCAGTGTCAGTGTGTGCATGTGCATGTCAAGCTCATCCCGCTGAAGTGTGTATGAGCTGGGAGGAAAAGTGGAGGAAGAGTGTGCCCTCTCTCCTGTCTCATATTTCTCTGCGGTGTAATGTGCCGCCTATTCATGCGATGCCTTTTAAAAAGGCATGGTGGGAATCGCTTCACAGTCAGGCACGAAACTCAATATGCTAATGCCTTCCAAGGGAGCGATGGAGGGGGAGAAAACATAACCTGTCAATTACCCACGGCAAAACCACTGAAAGATTTATTAAAAACCACCAGAAATTTCCACAAGACAAAAGAGCTTAAATATGCGATAGATCAAAACACAAGCCACCAGTTGTTTGACTAATTACAAAATTGTGTCAGTGAAATTAACCTCCTCTGACTTAATGGGATCAATTTGAATTATATTACATTTAAGGGTGCATATGGTAGTTTTATCTTCATCAATTACTTCTTAAAAGTGCCAGGTGGAAATTTCCAGCTTTGAATTATGCTGTCAAAATTCATTATCCAAACAAGTGGAGTGTGGAGGTCTGTGTTTTTGATGATAGGTGCAAAACAGGTAAATACAGCCAGGGAAGACAAAAAAAAAAAATCATCAACATCACAGATACACCATATGTACATCTGGAAGGCACTGCTGTAACAGCCAGCTATTCCTTCCAGTGGTGGAACAGTTTCACCCCCATGAGTGTTTGCTGGCTGAGGACCCAACAAGGCACAGCAGGACCATCAGCATTGGTCTCAGATTATATTGTTTCTCACACAGACATCATCAAGACTCCTCAGCATAATTTGTTGACAGCTCAGAGAGAGAGAGTGTTGGCAGTGCTCATCCCCGTCACTGGAAAAATTGCTGTGATGATAGGCTTTGCTGGGAACACGGGCAGACATATGAAAACAAGCACAATTTCTGATTAGAGGTTTTGGAAACCGAGCCAAGCTGACGCATCATGACAGCAACATATCCCCAAAACAATCTATTCGCTCATCAGATCAATCCTTTCTTTTGTGCTCTCCGATCCCGAATGTCAAAGGGATTCCATTGGGAATTTTTTTTCATGCAGGTCTCCCACCCGCTCTAAAGTGTTGAGAGTTGTGTCAAAATGCTGTACTGGATCCAAACACTGACTGATAACATGACAGAGAAAAAACCCTCCATATTATACTGACACCCAGTGTAGACCTTTCTTGGGGAAATTCGCTACATTTTGCGGTTCTAACAGCAGCGCTTGTTAGAATAAAGACAAAAAAACGGGTAGTTATCATGATCACTAATGGCTACCATATGGCTGAACAGACAAATATTATCATACACGACTGCAATTAACACTTTACAAGGGAAAATGCAAGAATAAATATGTCAAAACAACATTTATGGTGCATTAACACAACACCAAGGAACACTAAGCACTAAAGTTAAGCTAAAGTAGTGGAAGAAGAAAAAAAAGGCTTAGGGGTATTTTCCACTAACACAACATACTGTATACAATGGTACATGACCTCAGCTTTGGATGTAGTTTCAGCTGTTGATGGTACTCTGATTCATGGGACTTAAACCCATGGATAACATATGGTCCTGTAGTCCACACAAACCTCATCAGTGGAGGAAAATCCATGTCCGCTAACCCGTGCCAGCCACCAGATACATATTGAATCCCCCTCCATCATTATCCCTCTATCTTCCCACCCCTCCCCACTGCTTCCCCTGAGCCCAGCAGATTACAGATATCATTATAATGGACGTCCTGGCAGGCTAGCTGTGGTCACATTTAATTTGCCGTGGCCTGTTATCTACACAAGATAATCAGCATTAACACCTGAGAGTGTTGAGATGACAGTGTGTGTACCTGGGTGAGACAGTAGTAGCATTAGTGTTTGGTGTTTTAAGCCCTTAACGTCGTCTTCCAGGCAGCACTGCCTGGAAGGCACCAGGATTAGGCAATGGTTAGGGTTAGGGTTAAGGTTGGGGTAAGGTGCCTTGAAGTCGACGGTTGCAGCGCTGCCGTGAAGTCGACGTTGGGGGCTTAAAACACCATCGAGCAGTAGCATTAGAGAGGGAAGAATGACCAACAGAGTGTGAGAGGAGTAAGCGAAAGGAGAGTGAAGGAAAGATTGCAAAAAAACAAAAGGAATATGCATTCGGCACACGATCCACTGGGACAAAAGGAATGTAACGATGAAGCGCACCTGTCAGATTTGCATTCTAATACGAATGACCTACTTTGGGCCCCTGAGATGACTGAGAGCGAAACCTGATTGAAATGAACATCCCTGAACACAGATGTTACACTTTAGCTTGGAGGGAGTTACCGTCCCTTCATACTGCATTTTGCTTTGCCAGGTCAGCCCTGTCCAATTACATCCAGATAAACAATAGTGTTCTTTCAAAGAGAAGTTTATAGGGCACTTCTATTGAAGCAGACGGGTGGGAACTTTCATTGATTCCACTTTTATACTTGTGAATATGTTTGGAAAGACTTTACTCCTGCAGCTGCTGCCGGATTATGCATTTCCTGCTCGACAAATCCTTTTACTCCCACCTGCCGTCGAAGTCATGCATTTGTGTACAAAAGAAAGTTATTTCTGCCACCTTCAATATGTGAAATTCTTGTGTAAAGCCAACAGAACAGGTATCTATTATACATATTTAGCACTTACGATGGAATGAGCCTTCACATCTATAAAAGATCAATTTCCTCTGAGCCAGAGGAGTGACGACCTATTTCCTTTGAAGGGCTTTCCATACATATTTCAGCTATGAACTACCTACCAAGCTCACAGGGACACATTAATGTTGTGAATGTATTGCAATCTGTCGCTGAGTGTCTGAGAGACATCCATCTTAACGAGTCATTTTGACTTAAATTATATTCACAAACAAAACAAAAATATCTTTTTTCAGCTCAGGTCTCCTGCCAGAGAAGGCAGAAATTCCACTTTTTCCAAATTATATTCAATTATTATCTCTCTACATAGTATTTTATTAGTAGTGATGAAGCCCGCTCAGGATGTGAATCCCTCATGCCTACCTAAGCATGAGGGATTCGAATCTTTGGAAATGATTCATGCATGTAATCTTGCACAATTTCATCTCATTGATAACAGCCTCACTGTTTACTGTTCACTCTCTTTACACCATGTTAGAGCTTTATTAAGTTACAGCTTATGCAAACGGAACAACCTTTTGCAGCTTCACATTGAAGATGTTCAACTAGCGAAACACTTTAATTATGAAGCAGCCACAGAAAACGCTATATGTTTGTCGCAGTGGTTAGCGCAGACCATGGTTGTTTATCATGTGATATGGGACACTGAATTTGATGAATTTACTGTTCATCAGACCACAAATGAGACAAGAATTAGCTAGCTAGCGCACCCCGTGGTCCCTCTGCCTCATTCCCTTCCGCTATAGGAGACTACTTCACTGGGAGGAGAACGGGGGAGCATCACTATCTTGAAACAAGACTGGAAAAGATAGATACTGTCGCAACAGTCGCTTGGTGAAATATTGTAGGATGTGATAATGGGCACAATACGTTATGATGGAGACTTTTTTGTCTGTTGATCTAATACATATAGAAAAAAGTGATAAAAAAAAGTTATGTCAAATTCAGCATTCTATCGCTTATTAATTTATGGTTTGTCTAGCCTGTTTGTCTGAGTAAGCTGCCCTCTCTGTCATTAAGTGGGCTGCGTGATCTCAAGGTGTTTTTTTTCTCCCCACGCTGTAGAACTACCCTTTGAAAGCTTGCTAATATATGCAGTCTGCAAATTCAGCATTCAACTTCCTTTGCATAAAAAAAAACATATATGCAACTATTTGTCACAGAGTCCTTCTGAAGGGGTCTTTTAAACGTCTTGAATAAAGATGAATAACAAAAAAGAATAGGATTAAACAATGCATACAGTAGAGAAAGGTGACCCCCATTGGCCTAAGTGTCTCAACAACCTGGTGCCAGGGATTCAGTGAGCAAAGCATCAAAACACCAACTCCCATCTGTTGTTTGCATACTAATAACAACAACAGGCAGACTCACAAAGGATGATCACAAGAATTGGTAGGGAGTCTATTTCACGTCACTAACGCTAATGAGATCAACATGGCTAAAAATACCAGAGAATATGTATCAATCCATAAAAGATCTGCGGTCCTTCCTTAGGATATCCTCCCTCCGAAATTGACAGTTGCGCTGTTAAAAGCGCAGCAGCCGAAATTGACTGAGTGCAGATTTCAGATCAGATTGTATGTAATGTATGAAATGTATGAAATGTGACCAGTTATATCAAAATGTCCTCCATGCTTACTGAAGCCAAGTATTGATGGACCTGCCTCTTTGCATCAAGCT